>NC_088207.1:5545085-5705778 GCF_037126465.1 Ornithodoros turicata
TCGACAACACATGATGCAGCTTGTCGAGATCCTCGGCAGGTGATCCAGAAGTGACCTTGCCCTCAGGCACATTTCTCAGCTATACACCCGATAGCTCCCAACGCTCATTGCCATAGCCTAGTATTTTTTTATATTTCACTGACTGTCGTGTTTCCAATTTTTCACTATGATGTTCTACGTTACGTCTCTTTGAGTCAAATTGTATCAGAATGCTCTTGTGCATATCCCTATTGAACTTCCGGTATGATAATCGAAAAATGGAAAATTGACCTTCTTTGAAGATCGGCAGTTCAAATTCCGCACAAGACAAAATTTTTTCCAACTTTCGCGCACATTGCCAAGTTGCTTTAGTCGGAGGGGAAATCCCAGACCTCTTAGTAGCATCCAGAGCCTCACCCACCACGAGATCTCGACCCTTACCGACCCAAGCAGTCTCCGGCATGTGCGTGCCTTAAACCACTAGGCTACCCAAGCACCGATCAAACACACACAAATTCGAAATTTTCTGAAAAAAAAACGACGACGGTGTTTTGAGTTTCAAAATAGATCTGTCAGGAAAGGATTTGGTGTCACATTGAAAAGAATACAGACACAAGGAGAACCGCAGTTTAGACAACATACTTGTCTATAGCGTGCAAATTTTTTAGGCGATCTTTCGGAAAATGTGTGAGCTATGGGAGCCATGAAATCAACGCCTAGTAGCTCTCTTCGAAAACGCATCCGAAATTGTTCCTAGTTGGGCAGATGTATGATTATTCGAAGTGGTCTAGTATAGAGGTTATCAGGCAAGTGATCCGTGCTTCGCATCCCAGACGGGACAATTATAGATAATGTGGAGGTGTTGAAGTTTTTTCTAAGATATATCTCACTGATGAAGAAACATGCAAATATCCCTTGCTTCTGGCATCTGTATAGTCTACAGCTTGAACGTCCATGCCCAGAATGGGATTTCCTGGCTAGACATGATATTGCAGTTCTCAGCGAATGTTACCCGAGAGTCAGGAACCAACGCAAGCAATGCTCGTACAGAACTGTTCTGGAGAATAATTATTCGCTAGGGCTTTTCAGTTGCCCGTAAGAAAGGATGTAACCTTAGAATGTGATAAAGGACAGCTTTCTTTTTACGCTAGATCTGTGTCAACTAAAAACTCTTCCAGTTGCAGGCAATGCTCTTTGCCGTAGCCAAATACTTTTTCTATAGTGCACTAACTCTCGCGTTTTTAAGTTTTCACTACTTCGGGAGCCTGATGTCACCTCAAGGCACCTGAACATATCTGGAGCCAAGTGAAGACGTCTGGTGTCATATGAAATTACCTAAAGTCACCTGAACCCACCTGAGGATGTCAGGAGTCACCTGAATTTACTCGAAGTCACTTGTAGTGAGCTGGAGTCACCCTGAAGACGTCTGGAGTCACCCGAAGTCACCCGAAATCACCTTAGGAGATCTAAAGTCACTTGAAGTCGCACAAAGATATCTCACCTCATCGGCAGTCATATGACGTCATTTCGAGTCGCTTGAAGACATCTGGTGTCATATGATAACGTCGGCAGTAACTTCAAGTTACCTGAAGACGTTTTGAGTCACCTAAAGTCACTTGAAGTCGCCGTAAGACTCCTGGAGTCAACTGAGGTCACATGAAGACGGCTGAAGTTTTTGAAGTCACCTGAACATGTCTGAGGGCACTTGAAGACATCTGGAGTCACCAAAGTTCTCCTCAAGGCACCTGTAGACGTCATGAGTGAGCTAAAGGTACTCCAAGTAACTTACTTAAAGTCAGCTGGAGTCCCTTGACGTCAGCCGTAGTCACCACAACACGTGAGGTGTCAACGGATAGACGTCCGGAGTCAGCTGAAGTAACGTGAATATGTCTGGAGCCTCCTGAAGTCATTTGAAGTCACCTGAAGACGTCTGGGTCATCTCAAGTCACCTGAAGCCATTGAAGTTGTCAGGAGTCACCTAATGTTAATCGAAAACACATGATGCAGCTTGTCGAGATCCTCGGCAGGTGATCCAGAAGATGATGATGATGATGATTCAGGTTTTCCTGGCGCATAAGCGACGAAGGCCATAATGCGCCAAGACAATGGTAATAAAAGTACAAGTTAAAAGTATAGTGATTTAGTTAAAACAAGACTTTACAGTTTCAGTATCAAATGACATAAAAATCAAATAACTAAAACTACAATGCCGTTAAAATGCCAATGTCTTGGAAGAAGTTAAAAACCCGTTCAAATGGTAAAAGTGCCTCATCCCCCAGCAAAAGGGAGGGATGTAGAGGTGTATGGTATGTGTACAGCTCGTGAAAATGGTGAAGTCTGTGTGTATCGTATGATGGACATGTAATCAGCATGTGAAGGACAGATTTCGTCTCGTTGCATTGCATGCAATGCGGAGCCTCTTCATTGCGGAGGAGGTGGCTGTGGGTCAAATGCGTGTGCCCAATCCTCAGCCTGGCAGAAACAACTTCATGAAGACGACTGTTAAAAATTTGTGTCCGTTTTAGAATGGTGGGCTTAACTAGATGAAGTTTGTTGCTGTGCAGTGTATTCCAGTGCTGTTGCCATTTGTTATTTATGGCCCTCATAAGTGTAGGTCGCAGATCTTGAAAGGATACATCAAAACGACTGACCTCAGATGAAAGAGCAGCTGTAGCAGCTGCCTCAGCGAGTTCATTCCCGGCTATACCCACATGACTGGGTACCCAGCAGAATGTCAAAGATAGGCCCTTTTTTATTACCTTAGCAGCAAGGCACTGTGCCTTCTGCACAAGGAGGTTTTTGGACATCACTATGTTGCCTATTGCTTGAAAAGAGCTCAGAGAATCTGTGTAAATGACTGACGACTTGGTGTGACTTTCTAAGATGTAGTTCAGTGCGAGGATTATTCCGTATACTTCGGCATTAAAAACTGAGAGCAAGTGAGGTAGACGATATGACTGTGTGCGTCCATCGGTTACCATTGCGCATGAGACTGAGGTGCGTGTTTTGGAACTGTCAGTGTAAAAAGCTCTGTGTTGCCCAAGACTTTCTTCAAGGGACTCGAACTCCTGCTGGAGCACAACGGGTGGTGTGTCATGTTCCTTGAATATAGACAGAGAACGATTAAAACATGGAGGAGATTGCCAGGGCAGGACCCGTGAACTAGCCTGTACTACGGTGAAATCATTATGTGGGAAATTGTAATCCTCGCATCCCTGAAGAACACGCATGCTAAATGGGGACAACGCTGGGCTTATTAAGAAAGAGCTGCTTGAAACGTGTGCCTTCAACACAGGAAATGGCTGGGTTATTGGGATACCCTTTTACCATCAAGGAATATGAAACAGATAAGTAAAATCTTCTTTCCAGCGACCATTCATTGCTCTCAACATATAGGCTTTCCACTGGCGACCTGCGGAAAGCACCAGTTATCAGACGCAGTCCCTGGTGATGCACCGGGTCTAATATCTTCAGGACAGATTTCCGAGCAGACCCAAAAACAACACATCCATAGTCCAGTCTAGACAGCACTGTGGACACATAGGTCCTATGTAGAGTGTCATGATCGGCCCCGAAGATTTGAGGGGCAGCACATTCAAAAGGTTTAGGGACTTAATGCATTTAGTTTTAAGGTTCTTGATGTGTGATGAGAATGTCAGTTTGCTATCAAGGATGACCCCAAGAAATTTGTGTTCGCTTTTAATAGTGAGGTTCTGTCCGTTCAACTTAAGAGTAGGTGGAGGAAACAGTCCTCTGACCCTCGAGAAGTGAACGCATACCGTTTTCTCATGTGAGAACTTGAATCCATTCTCATGGGACCATTTTGTAAGCTTATTTAAAGTTAGTTGCACCTGTCGCTCACATGATGCTAGATTCGTGGAAGAGAAAGAACCCTGAATGTCATCCACGTACAATGAATAAGACATGGTGGGTGGGATTATGCTAGTTACTGAATTGATTTTCACGAGGAACAGGGTGACGCTAAGGACGCATCCCTGCGGCACCCCGTTCTCTTGGATGAAGGGACGGGATAGTGTTGTTCCAAGCCGTACTCGAAATGTCCTGTTTTGGAGGAAGTTTGTTATACACCTAAGAAGGCGCCCCCTAATTCCAAAAGAGTACATGTCTTGTAGGATACCATACCGCCAAGCGGTGTCATACGCCTTTTCAAGATCGAAGAACACCGACAGGCAGTGCTGTCTACGGAGGAAGGCTTCAGGGATCATTGTTTCCGCTCGTACGAGGTGGTCAGTTGTGGAACAACCCGCGCGAAAACCACACTGCAGTTGAGAAAGACATTTGTTCTCCTCTAGGAAATGGACCAGCCGAGCATTGACCATACGCTCAAACGTTTTGCCGATGCAGCTCGTGAGAGCGATTGGTCGATAACTGGCCGGGCTTGAAGGTTCCTTTCCGGGTTTTAACAGAGGAATTACAGTTGAAATTTTCCAGGCTGAGGGTAGCGCACACTGGGGCCAAACTTGGTTAAACAATTTGAGTAAAACCTCTTTAGATGCATCAGACAGATGACTCAACATAGAATACATCACCCTGTCTGGGCCTGGTGAAGTTGCTTTTGTACACTTTAAGGAATGATGAAGCTCTATTTTCGTGAAAGGTTGATTATACATAAGATTGTCTCCAGAATGCATTGGAATTTTCCTCTTCTCTGCACTACACTTTAAATTAAGAAACTCACTGCTGTAGTTGCAGGAGGAGGAAACGCTTTCAAAATGCTCACCGAGAACGTTGGCTTGTTCCTGGAGGCTTTCACATGGCTGACCATTCACTACTAAAAGAGGGGTAGCGCGGCTCATGTGTACACCTCTGATCTTATGAAGGCGATCCCAAATAAGTTTGATGTGTTAGAAGATAGGGAAGACACAAAACTGCTCCAAGAGGACCGCTTTGCTTGCTTGAGCGTCCACCTGGCCTTGGCTCTCGCCTTTTTAAAGAGAAGGAGGTTTTCACTCGTGGGGTATCTTCGAAATCTACCCCACGCACGATTTTGGGCTTTTCGTGTTTCCTCGCACTCCTTGTTCCACCAACGTTTCGGGCGCTTTGGCAAACGACCGGAAGTTACGAGAATACATTATGTTGCTGCGTCAAGGATGACATTGGTAATGACATGGCTTGCTTCGTCAGTTGTCATCCTATCAACAGGGATTAAAGACAGGTCGCATTTTTCAGAAAAAGTGGTCCAGTCGGCTTGCTCCAGTTTCCACCTAGGGGGACACGTTGTCAAGATATCTACTTGAGGCAGATGTTTCAATACCACTGGAACAACAACAACAACTTTATTTTCGGCCTTGGAGAGTGGGGAGTTTCATAGCAACAGGCGATACTCTACCCCATTGCTGGGTGGAATGGGGGGAATAAAATAACGAGCCCCTTCACAATAACGATCGAAGTCCGACGATGTCCAGAAATGTCAGAAGAGCTTTGAGCGCAGAGCGTTGCTGGGCTGGATTGGGCCAGGGACCAAGCAATTTCGGTAGGGAGAAAGGGCGAGAGTCTAGCTGACGAAGAGACTCTGAGAGTGTGGTTCGGGAAGGTTCGTAGCCAGGGCAATGAAGAAGAATGTGCTCCAGATCCTCAAGAGCACCACAGTGGCAGCAGGTGGGAGAATCAATTTGTCTCAAGCGGTAACGCCACTGAGCTGTAACGGCCACATCGAGTGATCACTTCCCAATGGATTCTCTTTTACTGACCACTCTAGAACCCCGAAAAGAGATGGGCTACAGAGGGATAAATCTAATGATGAGAAGGACTGTGTAGCAGAATGTACATATGTAGGTGCCCCTGTATTCAAAAGACAGATGGATGATGAGAGCAAAAAATTCTCTAACATCTTGCCCCGACAATCAGTCCTTGTAGTACCCCAGAGGGGATTGTGCGCGTTAAAATCGCCTAAGAGAATGAAAGGGGTTGGTAGTTGGCTGCATAAATCTTGTATGTCCTTTTCTGTAATGCTTGCTGTTGGCGGCAGATAAATGGAGCAAATGGTGACTATTCTGTCGAGGCACACCTGCACCGCGACAGCCTCCAAATCTGTAGCAAGATTAACTGCCTTGGCTGGAATGGATGCTCGTATGACAATCGCCACACCACCGGATGCGCGATTTGTATCATTTCGATCCTTTCGAAATATGTTGTGTCTGCGTAAAGGAGTTGGGGCGCTTCTATTCAAGTCAGTTTCCTGGAGACAAAAGCATGCTGCATTGTAACTATCGAAAAGATCATGAACATCATCCAGGTTTGAAAACAAACCACGGCAATTCCACTGGAGGAAGTGGTTCATAATAATGACTACTCCAAAGAGAAGGAGAAAGGGAATGGAGCGCAGCACTTGGTTACGCCGACTAAGAAACACCTGTTCCATTTAGGGAGGTTAGACCCTTCGCAGGGGTTGCTTCTGCAGTTCGCCTGTCTTTGAACCTCTTCCTCTGCCTTTTTCCCTTTTTTCTTTACCGTGTATATCAGGGAGGCTTGATGATGACTTTTGCGACATTCTGTTGTCATCATCTACCTCCATGCTTTGCAAGCCCTTTTGGGAGGTGGCTTTTACGCCCCCGTCCCAAATCGACTGTAAGCCATCGACCTTTGAGCAGGCAGTGGCGGTTTCTTTGTGGCCAGTTGGACGGCTGGCCTCCGTTATAGCAGGGGACACCTGAGTGTCTCCAGCTTTCTGTTGGGGAGTGTCGAGTAGAGGCTCAGGACCCGGAAAACAGGTCTGCGTCTCCACAGACTTCCTCAGTGGTGCCACTCCCCTGCGCATCACGTCGGAAAAGCTACCTTTTTTGTGAAAGTCGAGCTCTGCTCTTGCTGCTTTGTAAGATATGTTCTGGTCTGTCTTGATTTTCAGTATCTGTTTTTCCTCTTTCCAACGTGGACAGGCCCGAGAATATACTGGGTGGCCACCGTCACAGTTCGCGCAATGGAAGTCATTAGTGCATGACTCAGGAGAGTGTTCTTTTCTTGCACATTTGGGACACACCAGGTGTCCTCGACACACTTGAGAACTGTGGCCAAAACGCTGGCACTTGAAACAACGGCGAGGATTAGGGATAAACGGTCTTACATGACAGTTCACATAACCGGCTTTGATACTTGAAGGAAGTGTGTGCAGTTTGAAAGAAGTGATAATATGTTTTGTGGCAATTTCCTTGCCATCTATTCGCATGACTCTCCGTTTTGCGGAGACAACACCTTGGTCTTTCAACCCCTCCTCAGCCTTCGATTCTGTGGAATCGATAAGCTCATCTTCAGAGATGACTCCTTTGACAGTGTTGAGTGTACGATGTGCTGTGATGGACACTGGTATCGTTCCGATGTTCTTTAATGACTGGAGTGCTGTACTTTGTGTCTTGTTATTTACTTCGACCTGAATATCCCGTGTACTCAACTTCTTTGCCTGAAAGGACTTTCCGATCACCTGTTCAAGTGACCTTGCCACTATAAACGGAGATACTTTATAATATGGTTTTGGTTCGATGTCTGAGTGGATGATCAGGAATTTTGCAAACCATGGCTCTGGAGAACTTATGTCGAAAAAATTCAATGATCGTTCCTCGGTGCGGCTCTGTTTTAGGTGCCGATCAGATCTTTTGGAGTTTGTAGTATCCATAAAAATATAGAGGTATGTTCAATGCAGCAGGTGTGTCGCCCACCATCGAGCCCAACTGAGGGAGTGTGCCCTGCACACTAACACTTGCCTCTGCACTATACCCTAGTGCAGCTTCTGGAGAGTGAAAGGACTGCCCAAGGTTGATCCTTGCCGCCAAAGAAGGTGAAAAGAGGAAAAGGAGAGAAGGAGACCAAGGAAGAGAAAGTAATGAAAAGGGAGATGGCGACTAGCTGAATAATCCTGGCCGGGCCTTCCAGGACCACCCGACTATGCGAAGCAGCGGCCAAAGTGGTGTGTTGGTTTTCCGGAGGGGCCCCAAAGGGTCCTAAACAACCTCCGGGTCCGCTCAACCACCAGGATTCCCCTTTCCCCAGACACAGGAAAGCCGCGTACAGCTATACGTGGGGGTCTCCCTCCTGCGGCGACCCAACCGTGAGTGCAGGAGGGGGCTACTGCGGCTGCTGCCAGGCGATGGGGGCGCCAAGTTCCCGACGCCGGGTGATCCAGAAGTGACCTTGCCCTCGGACACATTTTTCAGTCATACACCCGATAGCTCCCAACGCTCATTGCCATAGCATAGTATTTTTTATATTCTGCTGACTGTCGTGTTTCTGATTTTTCACTATGATGTTCTACGTTACGTCTCTTTGAGTCAAACTGTTTCAGAATGCCCTTGTGCATATCCATATTAAACGTCTCGTATGATAATCGAAAAATGGAAAATTGGCCTTCTTTGAAGATCGGCAGTTCAAATCCCGCACAAGACGAAATTTTTTCCAACACAAATTAATGTAAATTTTCTTGTTTTATACTAATCATTTTGTTCTGAGAAGGACCCCGGTTTAATTGAAGTCTCGATACAGCCTCCTGAACAGTCGGTTCGTGCTTGCTCAGATGCAAAACTACTGGTATCAGTTTGAAATAGAGTTCAAAACATGGCTTGGGAGTGGCAACTAACTAGGTAGTACCACGCGCTCATCGCCGAGTTTCCTTAGTCGGAGGAGAAATCCCAGACCTCTTAGTTGCACCCAGAACCTCACCCACCAAGTAGTCTCCGGCATGTGCGTGCCTCAAACCACTAGGCTACCCAAGCACCGATCAAACACACACAAATTGGGAATTTTCTGAAAGAAACGACGACGTTGTTTTGAGCTTCAAAATAGATCTGTCAGGAAAGGATTTGGTGCCACATTGAAAAGAATACAGACACAAGGAGAACTGCAGTTTACACAACATACTTGTCTATAGCGTGCAAATGTGTTAGACGATCTTTCGGAAAATGTGTTAGCTACGGGAGCCATGAAATCAACCCCTAGTAGCTCTCTTCGAAAGCGCATCCGAAATTGTTCCTAATTGGGCAGATGTATGATTATTCGAAGTGGTCTAGTATAGATGTTATCGGGCAAGTGATCCGTGCTTCGCATCCCAGACGGGACAATTATAGATAATGTGGAGGTGTTGAAGTTTTTTCTAAGATATATCTCACTGATGAAGAAACATGCAAAAATCCCTTGCTTCTGGCATCTGTATAGTCTACAGCTTGAACGTCCATGCCCAGAATTGGATTTCCTGGCTAGACATGCTATTGCAGTCCTTCTCAATGAATGTTACCCGAGAGTCAGGAACCAACGCAAGCAATGCTCGTACAGAACCCGTTCTGGAGAATAATTATTCGCTACGGCTTTTCAGTTGCCCGTAAGAAAGGATGTAACCTTAGAATGTGATAAAGAACAGCTTTCTTTTTACGCTAGGTCTGTGTCAACTAAAAACTCTTCGAATTGCAGGCAACGCTCTTTGCCGTAGCCAAATACTTTTTCTATAGTGCACTAACTCTCGCGTTTTTAAGTTTTTACTACGTCGGGAGCCTGATGTCACCTCAAGGTACCTGAACATATCTGGAGTCAAGTGAAGACGTCTGGTGTCATATGAAATTACCTAAAGTCACCTCAAGCCACCTGAGGATGTCAGGAGTCACCAGAATTTACTCGAAGTCACTGGTAGTGAGCTGGAGTCACCCTGAAGACGTCTCGAGTCACCTGAAGTCACCCGAAATCACCTCAGGAGATCTAAAGTCGCTTGAAGTCGCACAAAGATGTCTCATCTCATCGGCAGTCACATGACGTCATTTCGAGTCGCCTGAAGATATCTGGTGTCATATGATAACGTCGGCAGTAACTTCAAGTTACCTGAAGACGTTCTGAGTCACCTAAAGTCACTTGAAGCCGCCGTAAGACGCCTGGAGTCAACTCAGGTCACATGAAGACGGCTGAAGTTTTTGAAGTCACCTGAACATGTCTGAGGGCACTTGAAGACATCTGGAGTCACCAAAGTTCTCCTCAAGGCACCTGTAGATGTCATGAGTGAGCTAAAGGTACTCGAAGTAACTTACTTAAAGTCAGCTGGAGTCCCTTGACGTCGGCTGTAGTCACCACAACACGTCAGGTGTCAACTGATAGGCGTCCGGAGTCAGCTGAAGTAATGTGAATATGCCTGGAGCCTCTTGAAGTCATTTGAAGTCACTTGAAGACGTCTGGGTCATCTAAAGTCACCTGAAGCCATTGAAGTTGTCTGGAGTCACCTAGTGTTAATCGACAACACATGATGCAGCTTGTCGAGATCCTCTGCAGGTGATCCAGAAGTGACCTTGCCCTCGGACACAGTTTTCAGTTATACACCCGATAGCTCCCAACGCTCATTGCCATAGCATAGTATTTTTTATATTCTGCTGACTGTCGTGTTTCTAATTTTTCACTATGATGTTCTACGTTACGTCTCTTTGAGTCAAACTGTATCAGAATGCTCTTGTGCATATCCCTATTGAACTTCTGGTATGATAATCGAAAAATGGAAAATTGACCTTCTTTGAAGATCGGCAGTTCAAATCCCGCACAAGACGAAATGTTTTCCAACACAAATTAATGTAAATTTTCTTGTTTTATCCTGATTATTTTGTTCTGAGAAGGACCCGGTTTAATTGAAGTCTCGATACAGCCTCCTGAACAGTCTGTTCGTGCTTGCTCAGATGCAAAACTACTGGTATCAGTTTGAAAAAGAGTTTAAAACATGGCTTGGGAGTGGCAACTAACTAGTTAGTACCACGCGCACATGGCCGAGTTTCCTTAGTCGGAGGGGAAATCCCAGACCTCTTAGTTGCACCCAGAACCTCACCCGCCACGAGATCTCGACCCTTATCGACCCCAGTAGTCTCCGGCATGTGCGTGCCTTAAATAACTAGGCTACCCAAACACCGATCAAACACACACAAACTTCTGAAAGAAACGACGACGGTGTTTTGAGTTTCAAAATAGATCTGTCAGGAAAGGATTTGGTGCCATATTGAAAAGAATACAGACACAAGGAGAACCGCAGTTTAGACAACGTACTTGTCTATAGCGTGCAAATTTGTTAGGCGATCTTTCGGAAAATGTGTTAGCTATGGGAGCCATGAAATCAACGCCTAGTAGCTCTCTCCGAAAACGCATCCGAAATTGTTCCTAGTTGGGCAGATGTATGATTATTCGAAGTGGTCTAGTATAGACGTTATCGTGCAAGTGCTCCGTGCTTGGCATCGCAGACGGAACAATTATAGATTATGTGGAGGTGTTGAAGTTTTTCTAAGATATATATCACTGATGAAGAATCATGCAAATATCTCCTGCTTCTGGCATCTGTATAGTCTACAGCTTGAACGTCCGTGCCCAGAATGGGATTTCCTGGCTAGATATGCTATTGCAGTTCTTCTCAGCGAATGTTACCCGAGATTTAGGAACCAACGCAAGCAATGCTGCTGCTGCTGATGATTGAGAGTTTTGTGGCGCAGCGACAACTGGAATCATAATGCGCCAAAACTTTGCTATTGTTTAAAACAAATTTAACTTAAAAATAAACTGATTTGTGTAAAATCCAAAGGACTCGAAAGGAGTTGGTCCGACAGGTGTGTAAATCACCACATAAAATGAAGTAACTGAGATATTGCAATTCATTCACGATACCTATATCTCTTAAAAACAGGAAAACATCCTCGAAAGGGACGAGAACCTCATCCCCTAGCAATAATGCGGGGTGGATGGGGATACAGTACTTGTAGAAGATATAGAAATGACGTTGGCGATGTGTCACAAAGGAGGGCAACTAATGAGTATATGCAAAAGGGAAAGGTCTGTGCCACAGTGTGCACACTCAGGTGCATCCTCTCCTCGCAAAAGGTACCCATGGGTCAAATGTGTGTGACCCAGCCTTAACCGGCTTGACAAAATCTCATGTAGCCGGTTTTTAAATAGTTAAACTGGGGCTCCAATTTGAGGTTTAACTGTGTGCAATTTGTAATCCGTTTGTCCAGACCAGAAAGCTTGCCACTTCCTGCTGATGACCCTTTTCAAATCCAGCAGTAGATCAGGGAGAGGGATTTTGAAAAGGAGTTGTGTCATGGCCATGGGCAGCGAGAGCTGCACGGTCAGCCCTCTCGTTGCCCCTTATACCGACATGGCTGGGTATCCAACAACGTTTCAAACTGTACCCTTTCTCATGTATGACAGTAAAACCGTCGTCTTTCTAGGGACCATTCGTTTGCTTGAACATAAAGACTTTGGACTGGAGAAGTTCTGAAGGCTCCAAGGACCAGCCTTAATCCGGGGTGATGCACTGTGTCTAATGCCTTCAAAATTGAGGGACGTGCAGACCCATACACGAAACATGCATAATCTAGCCTAGCACGGACAGTGGATATGTAAATGCGGTGGAGGGTTTCGCGGTCCTCTCCCCAAGACCTATGAGATGGGATTTTCAGCACATTTAAGGATTCTAAGCATTTCCATTTCAAATCCTTCAGATAAGGCAGGAAGGTCAGCTTTCTGTCCAAAATCAAATCAAGAAACTTATTGAGACTTCGTGTTTGTGTCTCTCCTTTCGTTTTCCCTAGTCCCCGAATTTTACATTATACATTATGCAAGAAACTTATGTTCATATTGAACGCAAATATCCTGACCTTTCATTTGGAGTGATGGATCCGGAAAAAGACCTCTTGTTCTAGAAAACGGTACGCAAACAGTCTTGGTGCGTGAGAACGTAAACCCGTTTTCAGATGACCATTTGGTTAGCCTGTTGATAGTCAGCTGGAGCTGTCTTTCACACAGCAAGGTTAGAAGACGAAACACATATTTGCAGATCATCTACATACAAAGAATACGAGACGTATGGGGGTATAACGCTGGCAAGTGAATTCATTTTGATTACAAAAAAGGTGACACTGAGAACGGCGCTGTTTCCTGATGAAAGCTTCCCTTATTATAGTTTCTAGGCGCAGAAGATGGTAAGTTGTTGAGTGTGCAGCTCTAAACCCGCACTGAAAACGGTCCAGACATTGGTTTTGTTCCAGGTAGTACACAAGTCGTCTGTTCATCATGCGCTCGAACGTTTTTCCGAGGCAGCTTGTAAGAGCAATCGGCCTGTAGCTTGATGGATCAGATTTATCTTTTCCTGGCTTCAAGAGAGGGGTGACTGTTGCCAGTTTCCAGCTAGAAGGTTGCATGCCTTCTTGCCAGACCAGATTAAAGAAGTCCAAAAGACTGTCAAGGGAGGTGTCTGACAGATGGCTGAGCATATAATCAGTGATGTTGTCTGGTCCAGGTGCCGTGGCTTTACGAGGAAACAAGGCTTGATGAAGTTCTGTCTTTGTAAATGGCTTATTGTAGCCACATCTGTCACCTGATACGCTTGGGAGTGTTTTTTCGCATGTTCCTTGAACCTTAAGAAGTCAGGTGTGTACTGCGATGAGCTCGAAACATTTGAGAAGTGCTCACCAAGAGCATTTGCCTGTTCATCTATGCTCTTACAAACTGTGCCATTTACCTGTAGCAGAGGTACGGAAAAGCTGGCGTAGTCGCCCTTAATTTTTCTTAGTCCATCCTACAGTGCTTTTGAGGGGGTGCTAGAGTTTAAAATAAATTTTAAAATACAAATTTTTACCACGACTCCTCCTTTTCTCGGCGTCGGGTCCATCGGGCTTTAGCACGAGCTTTCTAAACGCAAGCAGGTTTGCACTTGTGGGGTATCTTCGAAAGATCCCCCACGCTCGGTTCTCCTCCCTGTGTGTCTTCCCCCATTCACTTGTCCACCAGAGTTTAGGACGCCTGGGGAGATTGCCTTTTTTTGTGGTATGGATAGTCTAGCAGCATGAATAATTTTGTTTGTGATCACCTTGTTGGCTTCCTCCACGCCAAGACGATCAAAAGGTGAAGTCGCAAGTTCTGCCTCTTTGGTAAATAACTCCCAGTCTGCTTCAGATAGCTTCCATCGGGGTGGCCGTGCTCTTTTATTACTTGTACGAGAGAATTTAAGGATAACCGGAAAATGGTCGCTACCTCGAGGGTTTTGGTCGACTTTCCAGTCAACAAAGGGGTAAAGAGTGGGACTGCATAATGAGATGTCAATTGCAGAGGGTGGCTGGGTTGTAGAGTTCATGTAGGTCGGCAACCCTCTATTTAACAAACACGTTGACCGGGAAAAGAGTATTCTTTCCAACATCTTACCACGGTTGCCAGTTTTTGCACTACCCCACAAAAAATTGTGGGCATTAAAATCTCCCAAAATCATAAATGGTTGAGGGAGCTGGTCGCAAAGCTGCTTAAAGTCCCTCTGACGTACCCTAGCTGATGGAGGCAAGTACAAAGAGCAGACTGTAATGATCTGGTCTAGGCAAATTTGATGGCTACAGCCTCAAGGTCTGTTACCAGTGGAATGTTCCTTGCAGGGATAGAGTGTGGTACGACAACAGCCACACCACCAGATGCACGTGTGCGTGCGCACGGTCCTTGCGGAAGATAGTGGACCTACGAAAAGGATTTAAATTTTCCTGTAAACACAAACACATTGCACTGTTCTCCTCAAACAGGTCATGAACGTCGTCCAAGTTTGAAAAAAGACCTCGACAATTTCATGGGAGTATAACATGTGCACCCATAAAAAAGATGATGGAAGAGAGAAGCAGCAAAATCCTTATCATGTAGTCGATAATACAGAACCCCGTGGACTTTTTGGACATAAATGTTATTTAGGGAGGAGTTATCCTTGGTGGAAGCACTTTCTGTGTACTTTTTGGTCTGCTGCTCCTACCTCGGCTAGATGTCCTCTCTCTCTTTTCTTTCCCCTGAGAAAGTACACCTGGGATACTGGACGACGACTTCTGCGATAAGCAGTCGTCGTCGTCAATGTCCATGTCTTGCAATGTGGCCAGGGATTGGCCTGGTTTGGCCCCATCCCAGATGGAGGCAGTGCCATGTCTCCGGAGGATATCCAGAAACAGGTAGAGACACCTCGGTGTCCTTTCCCTTTTGTTTGGGAGTATTAGGTAGACACCCAGAAGTCTGGGTCTCTACAGATTTCCTTAGTGGTGCTCTCCCCTGGGCACCACTTCGGAGAAGGTTCCCTTTTTCGAAAACTCAACCTGCGCTTTTGCATCTCGGTACAAAAGATTCTGTGTCACTTTGATCTTAAGTATGTCTTTCTCTTCCACCGTGGACAGGAGCTAGAGTAGACAGGATGATTACCTTTACAGTTTGCACATCTGACATCCTTCTCACAGGTCTCTGCAGCGTGATCCGTGCCTGCGCATTTCGAACAGGTAGCCTGTCCACGACAGACCTGCGACCCGTGGCCGAAACGTTGGCACTTACAGCACCTCCGCGGATTTGGGATATATGGCCGGAGGTGACAGTTGATGTACCCTGCTTTAATGGTAGTGTGAAGCTTATGTAATTGAAAGGAAAGGAGAGTGTGTCTAGTGGCAATCTCCTTACGGTCTCGACGCGTAGTTATTCGCCGCGCTGTCACAACACCTTCATCCTTTATACCTTCTTCGATCTCAGTATCTGGACAATCAAGAAGTTCATGCTCAGATATCACGCCCATCACTATGTTCAGCGTACGATGCCTCGAAACCGTAACAGGTACGTCAGCAATTCCGTTCAGGGAAAGCAGAGTCGAGCTTTACTGCCGTGTCTGGACTTCGATCTGCAAGTCTCCTGTAGTCAACTTTTTCGCGGAATAGGACTTCCCTATGGCTTTTTCCAGTTCCTTCGCGATCGCAAATGGTGATACTTTGCTCAGGGGCTTAGACTCGTCTTCTCCATGGATGATCACGACCTTTGCAAACCATGGTTCTGGTGTGAGGTCCAGTGATTGCGTTGCAAGTACATCGGTGCGGTGCCGCTTTCGGTACCGATCATGTTTTTTTTTTAGCTTGAAGAATCTATAAAAGAAATGTTGTGGATCAGTGCAGTAGGTGCGTCGGCCATTATGGAGCCCAACAAGGAAACGTGTCCCACACGCTAACGCGTGCCTTTGCACTATACCCTAGTGCAGATTCTGGAGAGTTAAAAGACTGCCCAAGGTTGACCCTTGCCGCCAAAGAAGGTGAAGGGAGGAAAAAGAAGCTAGTGAAGGAGTGGAGAAAGAAAAAATAATGAAAGGGGAGATGGCGACTAGCTGAATAATCCTGGCTGGGCCTTCCAGGACCACCCGACTATGGGAAGCAGGGGCCAAAGCTGTGTGTTGCTTTCCCGGAGCGTCCCCAAGGGGTCCTAAACAACCTCCGGGTACACTCAACCGTCAGGATCCCCTTTTCAACAGACACGGAAAAGCCACGCACAGCTACACGTGGGGGTCTCCCTCCTGCGGCGACGACCCAACCGTGAGTGCAGGAAGGGGCTACTGCGGCTGCTGCCGGGCGATGGGGACGCCACTTTCCCGACGCCGGGAAAGGACAAAATAGTTGCGCACGTACAAACCTGTTACTTGTATTGTCACGAAGCAGGAGAGCTACCTATGGAGGTAGGTTTCTTTGCAAAAACGCGGACACTAAAAGCGCACTATTCTGACGCACTTGCGACGTGCTTGCAGAGGGAGATATTACTGGTACAGCGCATAAAGTAACGGCTTGGCAATTTGCGGAACCGTCTTCCCTTGAGAAGTTCACTTCACTGCACCAGCGCCTCCTTTATTACTCTATGCCTGTCAAACCAGTCTTCCGGCGCCGTCCCCCGCTAAGCTGCCCGCGCAACATTTCTCCCGCCAGGAGCACTGTGTAAGTAGGGTAGAATATATGAGAGAGCAAGCTAAAGTTCACAGTGGCAGTGGTTCTAGCGTGTTTCACGCCTTGCTTCTTGCCTTCTTCTTTTTGCACACGTGTGAAGCTGGTCTTTTCTTAATGAAAAGCCTGAGGTAAGACTTTATTCCTCACTTTTAGTGCATTAGCGAAATGTATATAGGCGTGGTGTTTAGCTACGAGAATGAATGCACGCTTAGTCCTTCGAGCATCCATTTAAAAGAGCTTTATTCCTTCTCCTTTTAGGTAATGGCGTATTGTTGCATTCCACTCTGTCGATCGGACTCAGCATGGACACTGACACTGTACGGTTCGGCCTGAAAAAAGGCTCACACAAGCAGTAACAGCGGATATGAGCAAAGCACCACAGCAAATACTATGACAGGACCAAGCAACCCAAGTGGACAACCTCAGGAAGAGGGACATCACTGCACTTGAAAGATCAAGATGGAACAGGAAGGCTGAGGAACATGAGAAACGCTTCACAAGATCTTTTCCGTGCCGTGGACATTCTGAACAAATTTGCTGATGCTGCGTTGAAGAGCAAGCCAAACCTGCCTCGCCCACTGGGTACACTGCTCAAATATGCTGTGCCTGCTCTATCTTGTTCCCCGCTGTTGCAATGTCCTAGCCATGACTGTGAGCTTAGGGAAGAACTGTGCACCTTGATTTACAGATATTTCTTCAGGCCACTTCTGAGCAACTATGCCTTCACTGTCACCGACAAGAACGATGTGTACAAAGCATTCCGCCAAAAGCCACTCTCTCGCAAAGTTGTAAAACTGTAGTTGATGTGAATAATAAACGTTATGTTTTCTTTGTGTCTTGTATTCTGGCGTAGAAGGTGTGCTCATAATGCTGGATAGTCTTGGTCCCTTTGTTACACGGGCGTGCATCCTTTGTAACCGCAAGTGAACGTTCGTTCCATACACGCTTGCACGTCGGTACGTTCCTGTTATACTGTCGGTGATGTGAAGCTGAACACTCAATAGCTGACTGCAGAACATGCAGCATCAGTTCGTTCCAAAACAAGTGATCTTCTCGCGTTCACCCTACTAAAATAGTGCAACATATTTTTGCAGCCTGGATTTAGGGGATACGTTGGCCTTTCATTAACCGCAAAATTATTGGAATAGGTATTGCGGGGGCTGAGGTATGCCAAACCAAACATCGGCAATTTTCTGCTCTCACTTAAATTTAATGACATCTCTTTCGACAACAAAACGCGTTAGGATGGTTTTCTATGTATTGAACAATAGAGGAGAGATTGCACATTAAAAGCATACTTCTGTAGGACAGGACAACCAGAGACCAGAAGAGAAGAGTGTTTATTCTGGCAGGGTGCTGCCGGTGGACTGACGGCCAGAGAGCCGAGAAGCGCGGGCCGAAAAAAGGAAAAGGGAGCGCGCGATAGATGGCACGGCTGGATGTCGTCGTTGTCGTCACCACATGGCTCCCCCCCCCCTTAGACCGGTGGGAGCTGGGATGTGCCAGAAGGCAACGAGGTTAGGTGACCAGCGGACACAGGACGGCTTGCAGTTCATGGAAGGCAGGGCTTGAGGGTCCGGTGGGGGTGGGGGAGCTGGAAACGTTACGGCAGAAACTGAGGCGACGGTGAGGTAGGCTGGCTTCAGCCTGTCGACTGCGATGACTTCATGGCGCCCCTTGATGTCAACAACGAAAGTCTTCTGGCTGCGCTGTACCACTTTGAAAGGACCATCGTAGCGGGGGTCGAGAGGTTTACGCACCGCGTCACGCCGCACTAACACATGGGAGGACGAAGACAGGTCCTGGCTGATGAAGACGTGGGAGCCAGGCGGTGTGCGGGGAGGAACGGGGCGCAGCTTGCACATGGTGTCGCGGAGCGTCTGAGCAAACTGCTGGAGGTCTGGGACACTGGTGGTAACCGATGAGGGCGATGTGCGGAAGAATTCGCCAGGCAAGCGAAGGGTGGAGCCGTAAACCAGCTCTGCCGACGAGCACTGAAGGTCCGACCTTAGGGCTGACCGTACGCCGAGGAGGACGATCGGCAGGGAGTCTGTCCAACGGGTGGAGCCATGGGCCCGTAGCGAGGCTTTCAACTGCCGATGGAAACGTTCCACCATGCCGTTAGATGCCGGGTGGTACGCGGTCGTGCGGGTTCGTGTTATACCCAAAGTGGCTAAGAGGCCTGGAAAAGGCGCGACTCAAACTGACGACCGCGGTCAGTAGTGATGGTCGTAGGCACGCCAAACCGCGATATCCATCCGGTAACGAAGGCTTGGGCGACGACAGATGCAGTGATCTGTGGGATGGGGAACGCCTCGGGCCAACGCGTATAGCGATCGACGCAAGTTAGCAAGTAGGTTGCTCCGTCAGATGGTGGAAGGGGGCCGACAAGGTCGAGATGTACGTGATCGAAGCGTGAAGATGGCAGGGGAATGGAGGCAGTCGGCGTTACTGTGTGTCGGTGTATTTTGGTCCGCTGGCAATGGATACAGGACCGCGTCCAGGCCCGGATTTCAGCGTTCATCTTGGGCCAGACAAAGCGCGTGGTAATCAGCTTCTGAGTGGCCCGCACGCCGGGATGGGCGAGTCCGTGTAGGGCGTCGAAGATGGGACGACGGAAAGTGCTCGGCACGAGAGGCCGAGGTGAGCCAGTAGAAACGTCGCAGAGGAGGCGGACGTTGCAAAAAGGAACGGAACGCTCTTCGAAGCGGAGGGAGGACGTTGAGAACAGGTCTGCGAGCTCTTGAGTGTCCTGCTGAACGGCCATGGCAGAGAAATCTATTCGGAGGAGTCCAGTGACGTGGAGTTCGTTGAGACGCGCACGAGAGAGAGCATCTGCGACAACGTTGTCAAGTCCTGGAAGATGACGAATATCCGTGGTGAATTCGGATATAAACGCGAGTTGCCGGAGCTCGCGGGGAGAGTAAGATGTGCCGGTTGTTGACAGGGCGAAGGTCAGCGGCTTGTGGTCGGTAAGCACGAAGAAGCAGCGGCCTTCCAGGAAGTACCGGAACTGCTTGATTGCAAGGTAGATGCCCAGGAGTTCTCTGCCAAATGTGCTGTACCGAGCTTCTCGAGGTGACAATGGCTTTGAGAAGAACTCGAGCGGCGCCCAATCGCCTTCAATGTGTTGCTGAAGGACTGCGCCCACCGCGGTGCTCGAGGCGTCCACCATGATGCTGGTGGGAGCATCGGGCTTGGGGTGGACCAGGAGAGTTGCGCGCGAGAGTTTTTCCTTGAGTTCGACGAAAGCAGCCGCGGCGGAATCTGTCCAGGTGAACGACGGTGTCGAGTTGCGCTTGTGACGTAGGAGGTCGTTGAGGGGCTGGGAGGCTTGCGCACATCCAGGGAGAAAGCGGCGGTAGAAATTTACCAGCCCTAAAAATGCGCGCAACTGCCGAAAGTTGGTTGGCTCGGGGAACTTCTGTATGGCCTCAACCTTGCTCGAAAGGGGACGGATGCCATGCTGGTCCACGTGATGCCCGAGAAATTCGAGTTCGGGGACGGCGAACTCGCACTTGGCCGTGTTGATGACTATTCCGTGAGCATCGAGGCGCTTACAGAGCAGACGGAGGCGCATCTCGTGTGCCGCTTCAGAAGAGCTTGCAATGAGGATGTCGTCCAAGTAGGCGAAACAGAAATCTAGCCCGCGAAGTACTTGGTCGACAAAGCGTTGGAAGGACTGTGCCGCATTACGGAGCCCGAACGGCATGCGGACAAACTCAAATAGTCCAAAAGGGGTGATTATCGCCGTTTTTGGGATGTCCTCCGGAGCCACAGGGATCTGATGGTATGCTCGAACAAGATCGATCTTGGAGAAACATGTTGCCCCATGAAGGTTGGCCGCGAAGTCCCGGAGATTGGGGAGAGGGTAGCGGTCAGGTATAGTGACTTCGTTGAGGGCGCGATAATCACCACACGGGCGCCAATCTCCGGTCTTCTTTGGGATGAGATGAAGCGGTGACGCCCAACTGCTGGAGGAAGGTCGAATGAGGCCACGGTCGAGCATATGTTGAAATTCTTGACGGGCAACGCGGAGTTTTTCTGGTGCAAGGCGGCGGGCTCGAGCATGTACAGGTGGTCCTGTCATGCTTGACAGGGCGTTCGGTATTTGGAGAAGGCGACAAGTTCGGGAAGCTACGGATGATGGCCTCAAAACGGGCTGAGGGCTGGAGCGTATGATCATGGGGCTCAGAAGTGCAGGCGCTGAAGGAATGCCCTGTACCGTGAGGCTAGTGCGGGTGTCCAGAAGTCGACGTCTGCTCATGTCCACAAGAAGGCCGAAGTGCGCCAAAAAGTCGGCGCCAATAATGGCATGTTTGACGTGAGCAACGACGAACACCCAGGGGAAGCTTCGCCGAAGTCCAATGTCGACGGTGTTCAAGCGTTCGCCGTAAATGGGGATGGGGGTTCCGTTGGCAGCTTCGAGGGAAGAGGAAGCGGATTGGCGCTTCTTGTCGCAGCTTGTTGGGGGAATGACGCTAATCTCGGCGCCGGTGTCGATGAGGTACCGGACGCCTGTGCGGCGGTCTATAATGAAGAAGAGAGAAGGAGGACGACAGAGGGAAGTGCCAACAGAGCCGGTCGCCATCAGTTGTTGGCAAGACGGTTTCCCGGAAAAGAGCAGGGAGGGTTGCACTTGTGAGCACGGTCGCCAAAGGTCTCGTGGTACCAACAAAGGGTACTGTCTGGATCGCGAGGTCTCGGACTGCGACGCCGGCGACGGAACGATGAGGATCTAGTGCGCGGGGGTGCAGGGCTGGGGCTTCGGGAACGAGGAATTCGAAGGCTAGAGATGACGAGTTCCGTAAGTTTGGCGACGTCTGCTCGAAGTCTAGCCAATTCGGATTGCTCTTCGGGCTGCGCAACCACGGCGGACAACGCCGGAGTGGCGATGGAAAGGCTCATGTTGTCCATAATCTTGTCTGCTAGCTGCGCCAATTCGTCGAGAGGGATACTGTCTGAGCTGGACAGGATCATGGAACGTTCGATGGAAGACGCTGGCCCCCCCTTAGACCTGTGGTAGCTGGGATGTGCCGGAAGGCAACGAGGTTAGGTGACCAGCGGACACAGGACGGCTTGCAGTTCATGGAAGGCAGGGCTTGAGGGTCCGGTGGGGGTGGGGGAGCTGGAAACAACCAGAGACCAGAAGAGAAGAGTGTTTATTCTGGCAGGGTGCTGCCGGTGGGCTGACGGCCAGAGAGCCGAGAAGCGCGGGCCGAAAAAAGGAAAAGGGAGCGCGCGATAGATTGCACGGCTGGACGTCGTCGTTGTCGTCACCACACTTCATTTATGAATATGTGACTTGCTGTCGAGGAGCAATAAGCGCTAAGAAACGTGCAATTTTTGTCATATCTGCTGACTTTGGCATTTTTTTCTTCAGCGTCCCTTTAAAGTGACACTGTTTTCACTCCGCACAGGTATACTAGACTGCCCAGGCTTTACGTGTGCTAGCTATAAGGGCTGGGACGCGAATGAACTGGCATTGGTAAGGCTGCAAAGTCGCGAGAAAAAAATTCGTCGCGAAGACGGCGCTACCTTACCCCCTCTCATTCTGTGGACTGGTTGATCGTCGGAAGCCCCGGGAACCTGCTTTCGTCTTCCCTGAAGGCCATTTACAACACATATTTTTCCACTGAAATCAAAAAATGTCATCGGCGGACTTTGGTCGATTTAAAATGGAATTACCCAGTAGTCATCATCGACCTTCGCGTACTGTCTTCGTCCTCGGGAACATTGGACTACCTCGCTCCTCTTTAGCAGCTTGACGGTGTTCACTCCAGCGTCCCACTTATTAGTTTTTGAATGCTATGTCCTTTTGAGAACATTTTTTTTTCTTCTCTAAGCCTTGACTTCAGAAGAAACTGAGACAGCGGAACAGTGAGAGCTTAATGGAAGCGTGGTGAACAAGAATGTGCATGTAAGGTGTGACGCTGGAGCGTCCGTACCACTTCCGTTGCCTCTGAAGAAGACAACGGTTCGAAGAAAACTGAGATGCCAACTCTTGCAGGTGGTCAGCAGGACATTCCCATTCAAGCGCGGCGACAATTTCTGGAACTACTTTCAAGAGATTCAAGACTGTGTTTTCCGTGTCCGCGTGCAGCCAAGCCGATAACTTTTCAGGCAACAAGTGTAGCAAAGTCTTGCAGTCCGTCCCAGACAATGTAGAAAACAAGCGACCTTGTGGTCCCTGGTTATCTTTGTACAGTGTGGTCTTGACACCGCACTGGGAGATCATTTCGGAAAGCTCGTGTACGTTCCTCGTTGAGGTACCCCCTTACCGTACATTCGCTACGCAGTTCATGTCGTGAAATTCCAAAATAATATTGTCGAAGAGCTTGTTACAAATCCGAATGACGATATGCAAGTTGTTGTGAATAATCACACTGGGTTCTATATTCAAAGAGGGGCATGTACTGGACACACCCCATTCGAAGACGATCGCAATCGTTCTTTATGGAATCTAGCGTCGTCACATATGTCACACTGTACGTCACATACAGTTCTGGGCCTGCTCGCTCATCTTGATCTGCGACACAAAAAGACACTGGAAGCTTGACGATGGACCGAGAACAGTCTTGAGGAACAGGAACTTGAGGCAGCTCCGAGGCAAACATCAACCGGAATGCGCATGCCGTCAGCAGCAATCTCCTTGGAGACGGCGATGCTGTTGATCTCTGAAATTATGGTTCTAAAAGAATATCTGTGTTTGAAGTTCGATTCCAGTATTTCCGCAATCCCGAGAAGTCTGTGCACTTTGTGGTTCCGGACTCATTCGCCTCTTCCAACTAACACGTACGATAGAAGTATGTCGTCCAGAAGACCTTGTTGCCCATCGAGCATCCGTCTCCCTCAACCGTAATTAAAATGGACTCTTGTCGGTCGTGGACACCTACCGATGAGCCTGCTCGTTCGAGACATCCCTAACGACATTATGCAACTCTTGAGTAACCCGCACTTGTGTGCCAACAGCAGACCTCGGGCATCTCTCAATCTCCGTACGTAAATCGATGGTGTCTCGGAACTGGTTTATCAAGCGCCGAGATGGGAAGCGCTTTATGATGGCCGAGAGCTCAGCCCAAAATTTATTGCTGATTCAGTGCTCATCAACGAGAGGGGCTACTTGTTTTACTAGAAGTCGATTTCATCTTGAAGTGACGAGGTAGATGATGAACCAGAACCATCATATAAAGGCCGAACATTCTGCGTGACTCTTGTACCACTGTCACTGTATGTTATCTGATGTAGGACACTGTTGAGATCGTTGATGAACACATGATTAAGATGGATACCGTATTCTAGGAGGAGCATCTCTAGTGCGTCGTTGACTTTTTCTGAGAATTGCTTCAGTTGGCTCCGGTCTGTTTTGCCTGTTCCTTCTCCTACCTTTTCCCCTGGGTTTCCTTCTGTCCGCATTCTTCCATTTTGCAACACAGGAGACACTGAGGGGTTAACATCTGGAACACCCTGCGCTCAGCCAGTGCGCACTTCTGTATCTCTCAGCAGCTCCCGACGTTCCGAATGCGAGTGTTGAGTTCTGGTAACGCCCTCATTTTCTCCCAGACTTTCATCCGCGCACATATCTTGATCACGTACCTCAAGTGGAATTCCTCTTACATCAGTGCTTGGCATAAAAGGCGTTATTTTAACGCGAATCTTGAGAAACGATTTCTCAAAGTTGGAGTGGGCCCGTCCTGTCAGACTTCGCTTGCTGTTAATGACTTTTAATATGACGACTCTCGTTCTCTCATTTATTATTGTGCTGTAATAGCCTTTATACTGATAACGATGTGGCTTGTTGAGAATGCGCGCATGCCTGGGAGGATTGCTACAAAAGGGCATGCGCAGAATAAACGTGGCTTGTTTTTTGGGCATCGGACACGGGAGCGTGGACTTCTTTGGATCTCGTGGGCCCTGTATAACACTATAATTGTTTCCACAGTTCCATTCATGCATAATCCTGAAGGTAGAACGCTTGTGAGAAGGCTTGCGTAGCTGCAGCGCCGAATATTCTGCCTGAAGGACTCAGACAGCTTTATTGGGAATGATATCAACGCACTGTCCCCAGCAACAGAAACATGGAAAACCTTTTTCCAGTCAGACGCCGACATACTAGTTTACCGCGCCATCATTCACAGTTGCGAAGTAGATGCTCAGCGATTCTGTAGGGATTCAAACAGGTGATAACAGCGGTGCCTTCCGGATTCTGAGAAGTGGCTTGACACGTACAGGAAACAGAATTCGCACATCTGTTCCGAATGTTGCCTCCCTCCTGTACCAGTTCATTGGAAGACCTAATCTCTCAAAGTCTACTTCTTCACACAACAGCCGTCCCCCATCTTTATCCGTTCACCCTTTCCCTGGAACGCCCAACCGAAAATATCCTGGTCGAATTGTACCAATCCGTTCGACTTTCTGGGATTGCTGAACTTCTTCTGAATTTCGTTTAGAAGTCTGTTGTAGGACGCCTTCAAACGTACTTTGTCCGGCCTGGGTGGATATCTTAGGGCTCTGAGATAGGCGGGGTTCAGGTGCTGTCGGGTCTCAATGGTGCACGACCAACGGGGGTAACCTAACCGCTATTCGATGATGACTCCTCGATTCTGAAAGAATAACGAGTACGGTATCACAAGTACGCTCGGCGTCGGAAACGTTCCTAGAGATTGGTCGTAGGGCGCCTGTCGTTTTTGTTTTATTTGCCGTTGTTTGAGTCGACGTTCACGCGCAAGTGCATTTTTGCCAGTGCTATGGTGGGTATGGTGCTACTCTACTCCCACCATACCAGTGCTGTTGCTGTAAACATAGCAACAAAGACAGTGAAAGAAAACGTGGTGTTGAAATCGGAGTATATGGGAATAATAATAATAAAAAGATCACTCACCGTCTTTGCTATAACCCTTTCGACGGGGTACAGATCCATAGAAAACAGCTGTGTCCACCCGGGTAAATGTGGAACACGAGGTTCCTCTGCAAATTTCACAGCAAAGGTGTAACATTCACGCGTCGCCTACCATGCGCTAAGGCCTGGCTGAATAACGTTGTACTGGCCTAAGCGAAAGGATGGCCACCCTCCAATGCTCAGGTATTTAGTAAACGTGCCGAGAGCATCCCCACTCGCGCGCAACGTTTGTAGCAACCACCAACACAAGCAGCGCAATGTACTGAAAGTCGAGTGCAATTGGGGTGGACGGGCAGATGGAAGGCCTTAAACAGACTCGTTAAACTAAAGAACATTGACAAGGCACATACCGTTCACCCCTAGTGCACTCGAATTTCACTACATTGTGCTGCTTGGGACGATTCCCGGGTTATCAAGGTCTAAAAAGGACAACAGGGACACAACACGTTTTCTACAGGTGTTAGTTAACGCAGTTTTCCAAAGTCGTAGATATCGAACACCGACCATGTGGGTGGTCGGGTCGATGCGTTTCTGCTCTTTCATTTATTTCTTTTTCTTTTTCGAACCGGGGGGAGGGATATCTTTTTGCAGTTAAGAAGGTGAAATGGAACGGTGTACGGCGAATGAAGCCTGCGGCGGAGAATCGACCTCAAGGACAGATCCACAGGATCGCTTTCCTCGCTTTTCGGCGAGTCCGACTATGATCTACTCAGTGCAGCGGAGGCTGTTCGTACGTTTGTCGTGTACTCCCAGAAGATGCGTTTATTACGCTTAATAACGCACTGTATTACGTTAAATGCCCGCCGTGCGCATTACATAACGATGCAAGGAACAAGTCATCTTCAAAAATCTTCATGCATTAAAAGTGATACTGAAAAGAGTTACATTACCATGACGTAAGACAATGTCTAAATGGAAATACACGCAATATACATAGTGTACCCACATACGGGGTGTCCTGCCTAGTCGCCGAATTGTATTTAATTAGAGTGATAAAAGAAAAACAAGTGCAAGTTTGCACCTGCTTGAGTTAGAAACAGGTGCTACTTCTGAGGTAGCACATGTTTCTAACTCACGCAGGAGAAAAATAGTGATCGCTTTTGTTTGATCGCCGTCTTGAAATATAATTTCGTGACACGTTAGGCGAGACACGCTTAACAGCCGACAGCGCAAGGACGTTATGTATCTATGTATATCATTGTACAGAGTTTCCTTTTAATCGAACTTTGAACTTTCGAATGAACTTTGTAATTTGCTAACTGCAACTACTAATACTATATTATACAGGGTGTCCCAGAAAACGTGTGAATGAATTCCAATAACAAAAATACGGCACACAGAATCATGCGGTCAGCGACATTTGTTCTTACTAGATTTTTGCCATCTCCTGATGTGCATGTCATGTAACCTAGAATCCATGAGAAAACCGGAGACTCGGAAAAAGACGAAAAACAGACGACACAACACAAAGTCTCAAACACAGCTAATCGACAACCCCACACTTTTAACACATCAGGTGGGGGAAGAGGGACAGTGCAAAAGGCTCGCCAAAGCAGGGCCGAAGGTCACAGATGCTTTGCTGACACAGTTCCCAGCCCCCAAAATCGACAACGTTTCTCTCAAAAGCCTCCGACTGAGGTCGGTCTCCCTGGCCTTGACAAAGGTCTCTTCCCATAAGGGAGAACAATTAAAGCAAACTTTGAGATGCTTTGCCAATTCCGACGACTGGTCCTCATTTTTCACCTTCGAAGCGTGCTCCCGGAACCTGTCATTCAAGCAACGTTTCGTTTGGCCGATATAGCAAAAACCGCAAGCAAGAGGTATCTGATACACCACATTTGACTGGCATTGTACATAACTATTTTTATGCGATTTACAAACTTTGTCACGCTTCTGGAAAGGACAGAGAGCATCAAGTCTAAAGCAGTTTTTAAAAACAACCCGGACACCAAACTTTTTTGCTACAGCAAGGACGTTATGTGAGACATTGTGAAAATATGGGATCGCAACACGAATCTCATTATCAGTGACAAGTGGGACACAAAGGGAAAGTAATCTACTAAAAACAGACTCAAGAGCGCTAAACAGCATTGCATTCGAATAGCCTGCGAGCCGCAGACGATCACACTGAAAGTTTAAAGAAATACACGACTGATGTACACATGACTTCCTCAAAGTGCTAGATAGGAGGCCCGTGACAAAATCGCATAAAATAGATCGCATAAAATCGCATAAATCGCATAAAAATAGTTATGTACAACACAACAATAGTTATGTATACATGTACATTTAGCTGTGTTTGAGACTTTGTGTTGTGTCGTCTGTTTTTCGTCTTTTTCCCAGTCTCGGGTTTTCGTCATGGGCCTTAGGCACCAGCTCGCTTGCGTTTTTACCATTTTATAAGTAACCTAAATTTAGCTATCTACTGAACTGTTATCTACGAACTAAACTCGAAAATTTGTCAAGTAAAGGTCACTTTTTATCCCACTAATGTGAACAGCGTGCCGAATTTACTCAGATTAATGATAATTGACAGAAATATTGGGGAGCTATCGCATCGAGAAAAAAAGTCGAATATCGCACACTTTAGATTCCGTAATTATGAGTACCATATTCATTGTGTTTTCGTATACACACGAACGCAGCGTGGTGCAAATTCTATGACCAACAGTAAACGTGTGTCAGATGAATATTTCCAAAAATTAGCTCACTAACTTTCTGTTCAGTGGAATTTCGGAAGCACGAGGATAGGAGAATTGTAACCACGTATTAGAAAGGCCGCATTGTTTGGTAAGCGTCCTGAAGGTTGCACGACCACGTGATATCGCTTTTAAAAAGCTGCTTGCAAATGAGCTTGCAACGTGCGCCAAGCTCAATATCTCCGTTTCTTATCCATATTTTTAAAGAGTGTTTTTGATTACGGTGACATGGGACCTAAGGGACCGGATCTAATGCAACACGCGCTATGTCCCCATTGTGCACTGCGACGGCCAATGCGCATGCAGCCCTGCAATTTTGAAAACAACTATAACGCTTGCTGTGCGCAGTTTATGATTAGGCCTGTGATCGGCTTTTTGTATTCTATCCACCTATGCTGTCAACACACCTTTGGATAACATTTTCTATAACGCTGGAATCTTGTATTTAAATTCTTCCCCTGCCACCCTAGGGGAACATGTCTTGAACAGAATCCGTGAGTTGATTGAAACTACATAAGAAGAGAAGCTTGCTCTTGTCTTTGTTCAAGCTTGCACCAAAATACAAAGCGTACTGATCAAACAAGTCCAAGATTTGCTTGAGCGAGTCCGAGTCGTGTAAGAAACACCTGATCTCATCAGCATAAGCTGTCACCTTCCAAACACCAGAACCAGGGAGGGGCAACCCATTCACTCTGTTACATGAGATAATACTGTGAAGAGACGGGTCCAAGCTGATAACAAATAGCAGGGGTGACAGCGGGCAGCCTTGTCTAACACCGCGCTCTATATGAAAGGTTCCACCAATGGCATTGCCGAATAATAGAGTACTGGTTAACGCTACCCTGTCAAACACCTTCGACTGACGCAGAGACAAAAGTGCTCCACTCGAACGACGAAATTCTGTGTGTTGTATCATTTCCCGAATGGCAGAGAGTGATGTGTACATACTTCGACCTTGCACACTGCACACTTGCGCTGGATGTACAATGCTCTCCATCGCAGTGTTTCGTCTTGACTTTAGTCAGGACGGCCATGACGATCTTGTGGTCACTATTCAGTAGAGAAATTGGGCGCCATGTTGACGGGTCACTGGGATTACTGTTGTCTTTAGGAATCTTGACAACGTAACTGGCCATGAATTCGGGGTACCATGTGGAGGTGATTAGCAGCCAGTGAAGATATTTGTGGAGGTAATTGCGGAGTACAGGCCAAAATAATTTGTAGAAGGCATTCAGTAACCCATCTGGTGCTGGTGAAGGCTTTTCAGCTTCTTCACAGCGTTGTCAATTTCTTCTTTATCACACTTTCTTCTTTAATCCTTTCGCAGATAAAACAAGTACTATATATTGCTTGTCTTGCGAACTCCGGTATGTGCGAGAGCGCTCCTAGCAACTCAGTCAAAACGAATGGCGAGGTACCTAAGTTTCATTCAAATGCATTTATAAGCAACACTGCAGTGACGACTTCCTTGGAGTATTAGGTTACAACGAAGTTAACGTCCGTGTTTCTTCTCCTTCCTCTTTCTTAACTACTCGCTTATTTTTTCGTCCCCTCAATTGGAAATGTAACTACCACCACTATTCTGAGCAGGCAGGCTACTGCAGTCCTTCTTTTCCTAATAAATGCCTCCACTACCATTGCCATCCCGAATGGCAACGTTGTTTCCGTTGATTCGATGAAATAGGAACCGCGTTTGTCACCAAGTAACAAAAGGTGGTGGTGGTGATGACGGTGAAACGGCTCGACGTTGTCGGCTTCATATATGTGAGCAACGTCATGACTCACGCCCTGGGGAATGTGCGTCCTTGACCGACTTCTAAGGGAACTGTGGCGACACATGTCTGAAAACGTCTGAGGAAAACCCAGGAAATACCCCAGACAGCGCAACAGGCACCGGGATTCGAACCCGGGTACCTCCCAGTCTCGACGTGACATGGCCAGCACAGAGCCACGGGAGCTAAAAAAGTAGCATAAAAAGTAACAAAATAAAAAGCGTATCAAAATAACACAAAAAAACAACAGAGGAAAGAAGGATGTCACGGCGGATCATGGTTGGCTAGGAGCGTGCTATGCGGTGAAGTTCATTTTTAAGGGTGCACCATGATCAACACATATTTCGGTACTCAACACATATTTCGGTCTTCATTGCGTACCAGTAAGTGGCGTAAAAGGCGAACACTTTTATTGTTAAGCTTCCACAACACCGGAAAAGTTGGATAACTAGCACTGACTCCTGCTCGCTCTCCTGCTTGATGACAGTACACACTGGTCTCTTGGTTCCCTGATGATGACGTAACATCATGGCCCGTGCGGCGCCTTTACATGGCACTTCTTGCGCTTAATCGGCCACCCCCGAGCTCGGCGCCTATTCAGCGCCACATAGCGTGGCGTACGACCACTGCTGGCTGGCTGGACACCCGGCGGGCCAGTCTTCAGTGGCGCTTAGCGCATGACGTCTTGCCGCTGCGTGAGCGTTTTTCCCGTTTTGGTATAACGTCACCCGGCTGTCCCTTCTGCGAGTACAGGGAGTCAGCAGAACATGCTTTCAGTTTATGTTTGTTGCCGGGTGCCCTGTGGCATCGTGTAGCAGGCCTCTATAGCCTGACGGATGTTGAGTGGAGCACAGTTCGTGGTCTGTACCCCCTCCCTGTCTCGCTGCGGGATAGGCGGCATTTTGTGCTCTTGGTGGTCGAAATCAACTAACAAGTGTGGATTTCACGCTGTCGACGAGTGCACGCGCAGGAGAGCCGCAGTGTGCAGGAGGTGATTCGGCTAGTTAACGCCGGTATTCGCAAAGTTCTTTGCAGGGAGCGTGCGGTGCTTGGAGCAGTTGAGTTTCACCGTCGCTGGATGACCTCTGACATCCTCTTCAGGGTGGACAATGGCAAGTTCCATGTTAATCTATGAGATGTCCACATCCTCGTGTTGTTCTCCCACTTGCAGCTTTCCAGTGTCATGGACTGTTGCATGGCGAAACGGACACGTATAGCAATCTCTGACCAGCCTTAGTCGCTGGGTGAGAGTTGGTATTCAGAATGTTGTTCGAGTCTATTTGAGATGCTGCAGGAAGCCTGGCCCTGTGGCCGGCCTTCCATTTGATGCCAATACACTCTGCAGTCATTCGGGTCGCCATAACGCGTTCCGTTTCCTGTGGGCTGGTTCAGTTGAATGGGTCAGGAGGTGAATGGGTGATCGGGATGGTTTAGGCGTGCCGGCTATCACGGAGCGCTCTCTTGCACTGCAGATCCGGGCTCTGTTTGAGGCGCTTCACAATCCTGATCACCCAGCGTGCGGTTTGGTGCACTATTTCATTGGTCATGCTGTCCGGTGGTTCACCGATATCACTGACAGGCGTCCCAGAGCAGAGGTTCCCTCCCCTCTTTTCACAGCTTGCATAGCTGCCATCAGACGCGTACGCGAGATGTCCCCAGGCGCTGACGTCTCTCCTTGGGAACTGGGAAGCCAAGGATTTCTACGCCGCGCTCATGGAGGCGGTGCTGGTTCCCTCCCTGCCTGGTGCCGTGGGTAGTCCTTCCGGGAGCGCCTGGCGACGTATCACGGCTTGCTGGTTGGACGCTCGTCGAGCGAGTCTCCAGTGGAAGCTGGCTCATGGTGTCCTCCCGCTTCGTGAACGTTTACACCGCTTCCATATTTGTCGCACGGATCACTGCCCGTCTTGTGGCATCTCGGAGTCACCAGAGCACTGCTTCCTTCAGTGCCAGATTCCGCTGCTCCTCTAGAGCAGTCTTTTTGTTTTTGACCTTGCAAGAGTCGAATGGGGCACCGTAAGGTTCATGGAACCGTTGCCGGTTGCAGCAAGTGATCGGAAACATCTGGCGTGTTTGATTCCGGAAATAAATTTCCAAATTTGGATACGCCGGTGCAGGTCGGCCTTCGGTGGCCCCGACTGTGGGAGCGTAGGTTTGTTTCAGGCAGTTCGTGCTGGACTACGGAGGCTGATCACCAGGGAACAGGCAGCGCTCGGCTCAGTCGAGTGCTCCCGTCGCTGGCTCTGCTCCACTCGCATCTTCCGCTATGATCAGGGTGAGTGGCACATTCTGTTCTAGCCAGTTTGCTAGACCTGTACTGTCCTCCATCGCGACTCTCCCGTATATCATTAATTGTTCGCATGGTATGGCCCGTACAAACAGCATCACTTAGTGCGACGACAGTCGCAAACGATGTGTTGCTTGCAGCCCACTGCTACATATCATCAGTGCTAGTTATTAGTAGTATAGGGGGGACCGCTATAAGAACATCCTTTTTCTAATCCAGTTCTAGGAATTTCTAATCCAACACAAGCCAGTTCTAATCCCTCTGGTTAGTGGCCCCACTTTGATTGACAGGCCCCTTTTTGGCTCGCCCATTCATGCTGATTGGTTTGAGATGACCCCACTTCGATTTACAGGTCCCTTGTTTGGCTCCACCCCTTCACGCTGATTGGTTCAAAATGACCCCACTTTGATTGACAGGCCCCCTTTTGGCTCCGCCCACTTCACGCAGATTGGCCCCTCCAAACCTACTGATTGCAGATTGATCCATCCACTTCGCGCTGATTGGCTCCTTCTAGGACAGCTGATTGGCCAACCCAGTGACCCCGCTACAGCTCTATCTTAGACAAACAAAAGGAATACATTGCAACGTTTATTGAGTACATCATGGCTGTCTTGGAGAGATTGATTCCTTTGATGCTGGGCATGGTTCCTCGGAAGTGACGAATCATGTAGGTGTCTCTGGGACAGCGGCTAAGAAAAGTTTCATCCTCCGTCAGTTGACACATTCCACGCGCACTGGACGGTTACGTCCAGTGGTTGAAGGCACGTGCATAGCGATCCAGTAACGTTCTTGTCCAGCTTAACGTTGGACCGCATAGGTACCACATACCAATCTGTGATAGTGAAGATATCACCAGGGCATTCAAGCGGGTAGGTGTGCTTATCCTTCTCGAGCTTCATGTGTCTTCAGTTGCAGGTGTCCAGCGCCAGCGTGCATGAGACGAGCGAGAAGAGAACAAGCTACCATATCCTTCAACTGGGCCAACTGACGCTACTCCTTCTCATCCTCTGCATTATCTGAGGAGAGAAAGAATGCCCAGTTAAATCACGCTATCTCCGTCATAACTCAAGCTTACCATATTCGCAGCTTCCGTATGGGTAGGAGTCGATGTCATTGTAGAGGTATCGTTTGTCGTCGTACGCCATCAGACTTCTTTTCACATTTCTGATGGTGTACATGCACTGTTTCTTTCCCACTATTGACACCTGTTCGTGCGATACGCTAGTGTGCTTGAACAGGGTATTGTGGTACGTATCATGGAGGAGGTGTTTGCGCACAATGTTCTTTTTGACCCCTTTAGCTCTTGCAATTTGTTTTCCCCCAGCTAGTTTGATGGAGTACATTTTGGCTTTCAAGCATATTACTTCCTCTATGGGTATGCTACCAGTTTCACTTTTGAATGCACCAAGCCTACCACGATTCCTCTCGCTGTACAGTGGATGACCCCGATCGAAGGAAGACAAGTCTAAATGGTCGTCGGAGATCACACGTAACTGATCTTCGTAATCCTTGCAGAATAGGCCGAGGATCAGAGAATCCGTGTCAAAGTAGCAGGTAATCACCGGACAAGTGTGCTTGCTCAGCAGAGTTTCGTAGTAGAACGAGTACATCGATAATTTACTCAGTTCTAAAATCGTGAAGCCAATCTGCAAGGGGAAATCACATCGCACTTTTCTTTTGCGCATTTCTTACATGACACAATCAGGGGACAAAATTTCCATTCGCACGCATTCTGCCCGACTCCCGAGGCGACTCGCCGTCTCCTCATCGAAGGCTACTCGAATATCCCTCGTGTTAAATTTATTTAAAAGCGTTCTTCCGAAGACCGCATTATTTGAGATTTTATAGAAATTTTTTTCGAATGTCGTGCCTGAGGCAACGCGCCTGGCAACATTGTCCTCAATGTAGGGACGCAGGAATGGTGCCTGACGAAATTTTAGGATTCGGTGAATTTTTGTCACCCTCATGCCCAATCTACAGTAGAGGGCGAGCAGTGCGTAATGAACGACGTACTCGACCTTGTCCTTGCACGTCAGCAACAGCTTTTTGCTGTTAGCTGGCTGATACATCAATTCTTCGAGAAGACCTCGCTGGAATGGCGAGAGCCATTCCTCCGGGACCACAGCCTTCTCGGGAGCCAGGGGGAAGTACCGCGTTAGAGCGTGGATAGATTTTGGATACTCCAAGTCGCACACATACACATACCCCACCTCCGAATCCGTGGGGTGACGCATAAAATCCACAGAGCTAAAATCCTCGACCCATTCGAAATCGCCGACGGGGAGGTGCTTTACCATACTGAATCCGTAAAGATTGTTGCAATCTATGTATGATATGTACACCTCCTCTTTTTCGGGATCATAGCCACTACACAGAGGGTTGTTAGCCCGCAAATGACGCCTGCTCGCCTGACAGAGCCCGCCCCTAACACCCGACTCGATGGTTCTGTACATGTCCTCGTCGATGATTAACTCCAATTTTGCCTGCGTGTAATTTAGAGCACATTGCCACGAATAGGATGCCAGAGAAACACAATGAAGCAATTCTAATCCACGCGCGTCGTAGCACAGTCGTCGAAAGTGCTGCATTACATCAGCATGTAATAGGGCATCCGTTTTCAGGTACAGTGCATTATAATCCCTTAGATTCGAGCATCCAAAACGTTCAAATACTTGCAGCGCATACTGGTAGTCTTCCTCGCTTATATCCTCCCCAGTGAGATCATTTCGGAAGGCAGATTTTGCCGGCAGAGCCAATTCGTCGTACACCGCAAAAGAAATAACGTGGCTGTATGGGAATACACCTTTACGAAGCAGAATTTCGTAGTCATTTCCAAATACCTGCTTCAGGCACTGGAACGCCTCTGCGCCCCCCATGGATTTGACGGTTTCCACGAGCTCTCCCAGCGACGAATTTAGGTACTGCATGGTATCTCTGAATAGGAAGGTGCCAATTTCGAACGATCGAATTTTTTCCATGGAACTGGCAACGATGAAGGGAGCTCGCTTCCACCCGAGAAGGTGAAATTCCCGCAGCAGTCCGGCCAAATCGTAGGCCAGATTGTGCACCATGATCGGTAATTTTTCTCTCGTCGTGCACGCCACGTTACAGGGGCTGCACAGCGTCACAATGTAATTTGTGTCCCCGGTAGTACATCGCTTGGAATGGTCGTGATGACGGACACGGGGTAGATCTCGCGTGAACTCCCGTTTACAGTACGCGCAATGGGTGGCAGCTCTGTGCTCGGCCCGTTGCTCATCATTCAGCACCATTGTGGCGGGGCAGGCATTCAGAGCAACCATCTCGTCCCGCATTTCCATCAAAGCCTTCACGCACTGCCTCGCGGAATCTTCACCGTGGTGCGTCCTGACGCGCATCACCTTCGAGTCGTGGGTGCGCACGAGCACGGCACAGAAGCTAGAGGTGACGTGACGCTGCATGCCAACACCACTGGGCGCGAGTACGCTCTCCGTGTCCAACGCGACGACGTAGTTGTACTGCTGCTTGTACTGTATTTTATTAAATTCTATAAAATTTTTGCCAGGTTCGCAAAATTCCAATAAGATTTCGTTGACGTCCGCGCACAGGCGACGATGTTTTGGCATGCTCTTTTCCTCGTTAAAAGAGCGCGTGCAACGTTCGCATACGAAACACCTATTATCTCTCATCAGTAATCGTTCGAGGGACTTGATTCCAAAAAAATGTTCATCTATAGCCAATAAGTGAATTTTCTTTTCACACTCGAGTTTTGGGGGTCGCGACACGTGCACTCCCTGATCGACGTACTCGTACACGTAAACGGATATCTTGTTTTTGTCTTCGAATTCGTCCAGATCAGAAAATGAAACGGGGAAGTGGCTTGGCCACCAGTAACCTACTGCATAATTTTCACATTTTTTCCACGAATTCCTTTCCTGTGGGTGCAGGAGAGTGAGCGTATTGTATTTAAAACATTCGCCCTCCTTGCGTGCTGGTAAATGGATATTCGTTAACACGTTCCTGCGTTTAGCCAGATTCGTGGGAAGTACCCCATTGCACCCGAATTTTTTTGTTTTCACAGCAGAAATACACATTTGAACTTTTTGGACGTCAGTGGATACAAACCCACTACCCTCGCGCTGGTAATTTTCAATGCGCCCGGTGGACTCCTGAACCACATCCATCAAAGTATTTGCGATAGCTCCGTCGCTGTGGACTTCGCCAGCAAGCGCCATAAAATGAGCTATGTGCGCGGTTACATCCCCTCGATTTTCTTTCATCATTAGAACGTCAGAACAAATGCAAAACCTAAAGGGTATTCTTTGCGCTCGCAAAATAGCAATTATATTGTGGAGGTGGTTCATTAAATATTGTCGCAAGTCCTCTACTCCCTGATCGTGAACAGATGCCAATAGCACAAACGCTTTGACGATACCTCGAAATGCGCTATCAGTTTGAAAGAAAGGCAGGAAGGAAATGTCCACATAGGGATGTGATCGCTCGACATGAGCATGCAATGTGGCAGGTGAAATGTCTGGAGAAGATGGTGAATTCTCTTCCAATGGCTCATCATCCCCGATATCATGAGGATCAAAAAAGCAGAACACGCATCTAGGCACTGAAAAAAAGAAGAAACACTAAGAAAACGTGCACCACAAAGCGTGGATGAAAAATACTCACTCTTGAAGCGAGCTCCGCACACTCCCGAAGTGACGCGAAGACTGCTGCCTCTTTACACATCCTCCCCATTTATATAGCGGCGACCTCGCTGCATGCCCCAACATGCACGGGTGCGGCGAGTCGTCATAGCCTAAAAATAACCTGCTCTGCATGTTCAAGGTCGCAGCTTGCCCTTGGCTTCACGTAATGCTCCGTCCGCCTACATTATTGCCGTACCTGAGCGCAAAGTTCGCTCTCATCACATGTCATTCCGATATGCAAGTAGCTTTCATGAGCAGGCACACAACCATCCCTTTTTGTTCACAGTGGCTGTGGAATTTCCATAATATTACTTAAAAGAAACAAATTGCAATGAAATGCAGGTTCATCTCAGACAGGAATTTCTACCCTCAGCGTTAAACCCTCAGATACTAGCATTTCTGCTCAAATAGCAAAATAGCAATGACCTCAAAAATTAAACGCATGCTAACAAACTACCATCAACTGCTATCAGATAAATATTGCATAATGCTAAATTCTCAATTGCATTGCCCCTAAGTGAAGAAAGCGCAGGACAAGGGTACACAAATTCACTTAAGCGATGAGGGAAAAGGCTTAAAACCTCAGGAATAAGCGCAGAGTCACCACACATCGCTGCGCAGCTAACACAAGATAACAACAAGATACTAGCGGCGGGTAAGATTGTAACACTGCTAAACAAGCCCCAACATGCCATGATGACGTCACAAACCAGGAAAAAAGCACACACAGCAGTTCAGGAATGCACAAGGAGAGGTGCTTTATTGGAATCTCTACTCCTGGCTCAGACACTAACATTTCTGCTCAAATACCCATAACTGCAAAATTAAGCACTGCTTACTCCGTCAAGATATCGAACAAAATCAAACAAACAACCCCACTTCCAGTGGTAGAACACTATTCAGCTTTTACGCAGGAGGCTTTCTTCTACATAAAAAGTAGAGAAAATAAGAAAAGAGCAGCGAAATATTACACGCACATTGGCTTGACTTAAAAAACCTGAAGCATATGCCAATAAAACAAGAAAAAGACACTCATGTCTGCTATCTGATAGTGCCACATACACAGATGCATTGTCGCAAAGAAAGCACAGGACAGGGATACACAAATATCCTTAGGTGAGCAGAGAAAAGGCTCAATACCTCAGGAATAATCGCAGAGTCACCACACATCGCTACGCAGTTAACAAAAGATAACAACAAGATACTAGCGGCGGGTAAAATTGTAACACTGCTAAACAAGCCCCAACATGCCATGATAACGTCACAAACCAGGAAAAAAGCACACGCGCGCGCACACAGCAGCTCAGGAATGCACAAGGAGAGGTGCTTTATTGGAATCTCTACTCCAGGCTCAGACTGCTCAAATACCCATAACTGCAAGATTAAGCACTGCTTACTTCATCGAGCACCCAACAAAATCTAACAAACAAACAAACAAAAACAAACAAACCCACTTTCCGTGATAGAACACTATTCAGCTTTACCAAGTGATTTTCTTCTGCTTTAGCAGTCAAAGAAGAAAAGAGCAATGAAAAGTTACACGTACTTTTGCCTGAATAGCTATAACTGCAAAAAAAAAAAAAAAAGAAACAAGGCGCATGTTAATAAACGGGGGAAAAGGCACTCATTTCTGCTATCAGATTATTATTGCATAATGCTACATACACAGTCGCGTTGTCCCTGTGAAAAGAGAGCACAGGACAAGGGTACACAAATCGAATTGGGAAAATCACTTCTACTCGCGCAGCATAATACGATATACGCTGTTTTTTTTACGGGTGAAAATTACAATAAGAAGCCACCTGCTATGCAAGTGCAACAACCCTTATTTTTAAACCAACACTTCATGCAATACCACATAAATTTATCACTCGAGTCACACGAAAAGGCATACACAATGTACTTACTGGTTAAGTGGGGTCACAGTTGCACACACAACACACACAACGAGCGACAGTGAAAAATAAGAAATTACACGCACTTCTGCTCGAATAGCAAAGTGTCAAGCATGACAAAACAGATTTTCTACCACCAGAAAATTATTAAACAGAATAACACAATATTCGCAAAAATTAAGCTTGTGTGGCAAACACACAACCTGAGGAACACACCTATTCACATCTGCTTTCTGAATTTGTTATACAGGCGTGAGCGATTCGATAAGAATAAAGCACGCTGCTTGGAGAAAGCATATATCATGTGTAACGCAGTCTACTCTATTGAAAATGCGATAAACCTTATTTTTCAAACAAAAAAAAATCACAGTCGGCATAATATACGGCAATATCGGCAATATCACTGCAGTCAAACACAATGAACTTACTTGTCAAGTGGGGACCCAGCTGCACCAACGCGCACGCACACATTTTTAGTGCCTCACAACGAACAAAAACCCAAGGTCTATTCACAGCCACATAAATTCATATTATTCCTCACGTCAATAATTATCCAACCATCGTCAAAACGGGGAACACGCATATGCCAATGCGAAACAATAGGCCTTCACGCCGGATGTAATACGATATCGCCAGTCGACCGCCCCAAAGCAAAAAAGAAACACAGCATCTCAGGAATGCATGTTGCCTATACATCCAAGAACAGCGTGCAGCAATTATAACACAGAATGAGATTCATTTCCTTGTACTTTTGTTTTGCTTGCATATAGATATTTCACAAGAAATATTAGAGAGTGAAAAAGGAGAACAGCATTCGCTACACCCTGTAGCTCTTATCATTTTTAAACAAACCAGTTTTCATATGTTCATAACCACACTACCATTCACTAAATAGGGGAGTCACTAATGATTCAAATAAGATAAAATATCATTCCATCATCATTGATTGCAAACTTCACGCAAGAATAAGCAACTGCTGCGTGTCGTATTTTTCTTATGAGAAACACAAAATGGACTCAATCTCGCCCTGTTAAATACCAACAGCAACGATTTTTTTTGTATTTTGTATTTATTTTTGTCCTTTCCAGCAGCTCATTACTTTTCAAAAATTAAAAATTTCTGATCTGCTGATAAAACAGTGTACGGGGAAACGATAACGGAGCGCGCGTCATTGCGTCAAGCGTGTCCTAACTGCGTGAACGGGCCCAATGCAGCTCACGTGGGGGGCACACTGTTTTATCAGCAGATCAGAAATTTTTAATTTTTGAAAAGTAATGAGCTGCTGGAAAGGACAAAAATAAATACAAAATACAAAAAAATCGTTGCTGTTGGTATTTAACAGGGCGAGATTGAGTCCATTTTGTGTTTCTTATAAGAAAAATACGACACGCAGCAGTTGCTTATTCTTGCGTGAAGTTTGCAATCAATGATGATGGAATGATATTTTATCTTATTTGAATCATTAGTGACTCCCCTATTTAGTGAATGGTAGTGTGGTTATGAACATATGAAAACTGGTTTGTTTAAAAATGATAAGAGCTACAGGGTGTAGCGAATGCTGTTCTCCTTTTTCACTCTCTAATATTTCTTGTGAAATATTTATATGCAAGCAAAACAAGAGTACAAGGAAATGAATCTCATTCTGTGTTATAATTGCTGCACGCTGTTCTTGGATGTATAGGCAACATGCATTCCTGAGATGCTGTGTTTCTTTTTTGCTTTGGGGCGGTCGACTGGCGATATCGTATTACATCCGGCGTGAAGGCCTATTGTTTCGCATTGGCATATGCGTGTTCCCCGTTTTGACGATGGTTGGATAATTATTGACGTGAGGAATAATATGAATTTATGTGGCTGTGAATAGACCTTGGGTTTTTGTTCGTTGTGAGGCACTAAAAATGTGTGCGTGCGCGTTGGTGCAGCTGGGTCCCCACTTGACAAGTAAGTTCATTGTGTTTGACTGCAGTGATATTGCCGATATTGCCGTATATTATGCCGACTGTGATTTTTTTTGTTTGAAAAATAAGGTTGATCGCATTTTCAATAGAGTAGACTGCGTTACACATGATATATGCTTTCTCCAAGCAGCGTGCTTTATTCTTATCGAATCGCTCACGCCTGTATAACAAATTCAGAAAGCAGATGTGAATAGGTGTGTTCCTCAGGTTGTGTGTTTGCCACACAAGCTTAATTTTTGCGAATATTGTGTTATTCTGTTTAATAATTTTCTGGTGGTAGAAAATCTGTTTTGTCATGCTTGACACTTTGCTATTCGAGCAGAAGTGCGTGTAATTTCTTATTTTTCACTGTCGCTCGTTGTGTGTGTTGTGTGTGCAACTGTGACCCCACTTAACCAGTAAGTACATTGTGTATGCCTTTTCGTGTGACTCGAGTGATAAATTTATGTGGTATTGCATGAAGTGTTGGTTTAAAAATAAGGGTTGTTGCACTTGCATAGCAGGTGGCTTCTTATTGTAATTTTCACCCGTAAAAAAAACAGCTTATATCGTATTATGCTGCGCGAGTAGAAGTGATTTTCCCAATTCGATTTGTGTACCCTTGTCCTGTGCTCTCTTTTCACAGGGACAACGCGACTGTGTATGTAGCATTATGCAATAATAATCTGATAGCAGAAATGAGTGCCTTTTTCCCCGTTTATTAACATGCGCCTTGTTTCTTTTTTTTTTTTTGCAGTTATAGCTATTCAGGCAAAAGTACGTGTAACTTTTCATTGCTCTTTTCTTCTTTGACTGCTAAAGCAGAAGAAAATCACTTGGTAAAGCTGAATAGTGTTCTATCACGGAAAGTGGGTTTGTTTGTTTTTGTTTGTTTGTTTGTTAGATTTTGTTGGGTGCTCGATGAAGTAAGCAGTGCTTAATCTTGCAGTTATGGGTATTTGAGCAGTCTGAGCCTGGAGTAGAGATTCCAATAAAGCACCTCTCCTTGTGCATTCCTGAGCTGCAGTGTGCGCGCGCGTGTGCTTTTTTCCTGGTTTGTGACGTTATCATGGCATGTTGGGGCTTGTTTAGCAGTGTTACAATTTTGCCCGCCGCTAGTATCTTGTTGTTATCTTTTGTTAACTGCGTAGCGATGTGTGGTGACTCTGCGATTATTCCTGAGGTCTTGAGCCTTTTCCCTGCTCACCTAAGGATATTTGTGTATCCCTGTCCTGTGCTTTCTTTGCGACAATACATCTGTGTATGTGGCACTATCAGATAGCAGACATGAGTGCCTTTTTCTTGGTTTATTGGCATATGCTTCAGGTTTTTTAAGTCAAGCAAATGTGCGTGTAATATTTCGCTGCTCTTTTCTTATTTTCTCTACTTTTTATGTAGAAGAAAGCCTCCTGCCTAAAAGCTGAATAGTGTTCTACCAGTGGAAGTGGGGTTGTTTGTTTGATTTTGTTCGATATCTTGACGAAGTAAGCAGTGCTTAATTTTGCAGTTATGGGTATTTGAGCAGAAATGTTGGTGTCTGAGCCAGGAGTAGAGATTCCAATAAAGCACCTCTCCTTGTGCATTCCTGAACTGCTGTGTGTGCTTTTTTCCTGGTTTGTGACGTCATCATGGCATGTTGGGGCTTGTTTAGCAGTGTTACAATCTTACCCGCCGCTAGTATCTTGTTGTTATCTTGTGTTAGCTGCGCAGCGATGTGTGGTGACTCTGCGCTTATTCCTGAGGTTTTAAGCCTTTTCCCTCATCGCTTAAGTGAATTTGTGTACCCTTGTCCTGCGCTTTCTTCACTTAGGGGCAATGCAATTGAGAATTTAGCATTATGCAATATTTATCTGATAGCAGTTGATGGTAGTTTGTTAGCATGTGTTTAATTTTTGAGGTCATTGCTATTTTGCTATTTGAGCAGAAATGCTAGTATCTGAGGGTTTAACGCTGAGGGTAGAAATTCCTGTCTGAGATGAACCTGCATTTCATTGCAATTTGTTTCTTTTAAGTAATATTATTGAAATTCCACAGCCACTGTGAACAAAAAGGGATGGTTGTGTGCCTGCTCATGAAAGCAACTTGCATATCGGAATGACATGTGATGAGAGCGAACTTTGCGCTCAGGTACGGCAATGGTGTAGGCGGACGGAGCATTACGTGAAGCCAAGGGCAAGCTGCGACCTTGAACATGCAGAGCAGGTTATTTTTAGGCTATGACGACTCGCCGCACCCGTGCATGTTGGGGCATGCAGCGAGGTCGCCGCTATATAAATGGGGAGGATGTGTAAAGAGGCAGCAGTCTTCGCGTCACTTCGGGAGTGTGCGGAGCTCGCTTCAAGAGTGAGTATTTTTCATCCACGCTTTGTGGTGCACGTTTTCTTAGTGTTTCTTCTTTTTTTCAGTGCCTAGATGCGTGTTCTGCTTTTTTGATCCTCATGATATCGGGGATGATGAGCCATTGAAAGAGAATTCACCATCTTCTCCAGACATTTCACCTGCCACATTGCATGCTCATGTCGAGCGATCACATCCCTATGTGGACATTTCCTTCCTGCCTTTCTTTCAAACTGATAGCGCATTTCGAGGTATCGTCAAAGCGTTTGTGCTATTGGCATCTGTTCACGATCAGGGAGTAGAGGACTTGCGACAATATTTAATGAACCACCTCCACAATATAATTGCTATTTTGCGAGCGCAAAGAATACCCTTTAGGTTTTGCATTTGTTCTGACGTTCTAATGATGAAAGAAAATCGAGGGGATGTAACCGCGCACATAGCTCATTTTATGGCGCTTGCTCGCGAAGTCCACAGCGACGGAGCTATCGCAAATACTTTGATGGATGTGGTTCAGGAGTCCACCGGGCGCATTGAAAATTACCAGCGCGAGGGTAGTGGGTTTGTATCCACTGACGTCCAAAAAGTTCAAATGTGTATTTCTGCTGTGAAAACAAAAAAATTCGGGTGCAATGGGGTACTTCCCACGAATCTGGCTAAACGCAGGAACGTGTTAACGAATATCCATTTACCAGCACGCAAGGAGGGCAAATGTTTTAAATACAATACGCTCGCTCTCCTGCACCCACAGGAAAGGAATTCGTGGAAAAAATGTGAAAATTATGCAGTAGATTACTGGTGGCCAAGCCACTTCCCCGTTTCATTTTCTGATCTGGACGAATTCGAAGACAAAAACAAGATATCCGTTTACGTGTACGAGTACGTCGATCAGGGAGTGCACGTGTCGCGACCCCCAAAACTAGAGTGTGAAAAAAAAATTCACTTATTGGCTATAGATGAACATTTTTTTGGAATCAAGTCCCTCGAACGATTACTGATGAGAGATAATAGGTGTTTCGTATGCGAACGTTGCACGCGCTCTTTTAACCAGGAAAAGAGCATGCCAAAACATCGTCGCCTGTGCGCGGACGTGAACGAAATCTTATTGGAATTTCGCGAACCTGGCAAAAATTTTATAGAATTTAATAAAATACAGTACAAGCAGCAGTACAACTACGTCGTCGCGTTGGACACGGAGAGCGTACTCGCGCCCAGTGGTGTTGGCATGCAGCGTCACGTCACCTCTAGCTTCTGTGCCGTGCTCGTGCGCACCCACGACTCGAAGGTGATGCGCGTCAGGACGCACCACGGTGAAGATTCCGCGAGGCAGTGCGTGAAGGCTTTGATGGAAATGCGGGACGAGATGGTTGCTCTGAATGCCTGCCCCGCCACAATGGTGCTGAATGATGAGCAACGGGCCGAGCACAGAGCTGCCACCCATTGCGCGTACTGTAAACGGGAGTTCACGCGAGATCTACCCCGTGTCCGTCATCACGACCTTTCCAAGCGATGTACTACCGGGGACACAAATTACACTGCGACGCTGTGCAGCCCCTGTAACGTGGCGTTCACGACGAGAGAAAAATTACCGATCATGGTGCACAATCTGGCCTACGATTTGGCCGGACTGCTGCGGGAATTTCACCTTCTCGGGTGGAAGCGAGCTCCCTTCATCGTTGCCAGTTCCATGGAAAAAATTCGATCGTTCGAAATTGGCACCTTCCTATTCAGAGATACCATGCAGTACCTAAATTCGTCGCTGGGAGAGCTCGTGGAAACCGTCAAATCCATGGGGGGCGCAGAGGCGTTCCAGTGCCTGAAGCAGGTATTTGGAAACGACTACGAAATTCTGCTTCGTAAAGGTGTATTCCCATACAGCCACGTTAATTCTTTTGCGGTGCACGACGAATTGGCTCTGCCGGCAAAATCTGCCTTCCGAAATGATCTCACTGGGGAGGATATAAGCGAGGAAGACTACCAGTATGCGCTGCAAGTATTTGAACGTTTTGGATGCTCGAATCTAATGGATTATAATGCACTGTACCTGAAAACGGATGCCCTATTACATGCTGATGTAATGCAGCACTTTCGACGACTGTGCTACGACGCGCGTGGATTCGAATTGCTTCATTGTGTTTCTCTGGCATCCTATTCGTGGCAATGTGCTCTAAATTACACGCAGGCAAAATTGGAGTTAATCATCGACGAGGACATGTACAGAACCATCGAGTCGGGTGTTAGGGGCGGGCTCTGTTAGGCGAGCAGTCGTCATTTGCGGGCTAACAACCCTCTGTGTAGTGGCTATGATCCCGAAAAAGAGGAGGTGTACATATCATACATAGATTGCAACAATCTTTACGGATTCAGTATGGTAAAGCACCTCCCCGTCGGCGATTTCGAGTGGGTCGAGGATTTTAGCTCTGTGGATTTTATGCGTCACCCCACGGATTCGGAGGTGGGGTACGTGTATGTGTGCGACTTGGAGTATCCAAAATCTATCCACGCTCTAACGCGGTACTTCCCCCTGGCTCCCGAGAAGGCTGTGGTCCCGGAGGAATGGCTCTCGCCATTCCAGCGAGGTCTTCTCGAAGAATTAATGTATCAGCCAGCTAACAGCAAAAAGCTGTTGCTGACGTGCAAGGACAAGGTCGAGTACGTCGTTCATTACGCACTGCTCGCCCTCTACTGTAGATTGGGCATGAGGGTGACAAAAATTCACCGAATCCTAAAATTTCGTCAGGCACCATTCCTGCGTCCCTACATTGAGGACAATGTTGCCAGGCGCGTTGCCTCAGGCACGACATTCGAAAAAAATTTCTATAAAATCTCAAATAATGCGGTCTTCGGAAGAACGCTTTTAAATAAATTTAACATGAGGGATATTCGACTAGCCTTCGATGAGGAGACGGCGAGTCGCCTCGGGAGTCGGGCAGAATGCGTGCGAATGGAAATTTTGTCCCCCGATTGTGTCATGTACGAAATGCGCAAAAGAAAAGTGCGATGTGATTTCCCCTTGCAAATTGGCTTCACGATTTTAGAACTGAGTAAATTAACGATGTACTCGTTCTACTACGAAACTCTGCTGAGCAAGCTCACTTGTCCGGTGATTACCTGCTACTTTGACACGGATTCTCTGATCCTCGGCCTATTCTGCAAGGATTACGAAGATCAGTTACGTGTGATCTCCGACGACCATTTAGACTTGTCTTCCTTCGATCGGGGTCATCCACTGTACAGCGAGAGGAATCGTGGTAGGCTTGGTGCATTCAAAAGTGAAACTGGTAGCATACCCATAGAGGGAGTAATATGCTTGAAAGCCAAAATGTACTCCATCAAACTAGCTGGGGGAAAACAAATTGCAAGAGCTAAAGGGGTCAAAAAGAACATTGTGCGCAAACACCTCCTCCATGATACGTACCACAATACCCTGTTCAAGCACACTAGCGTATCGCACGAACAGGTGTCAATAGTGGGAAAGAAACAGTGCATGTACACCATCAGAAATGTGAAAAGAAGTCTGATGGCGTACGACGACAAACGATACCTCTACAATGACATCGACTCCTACCCATACGGAAGCTGCGAATATGGTAAGCTTGAGTTATGACGGAGATAGCGTGATTTAACTGGGCATTCTTTCTCCCCTCAGATAATGCAGAGGATGAGAAGGAGTAGCGTCAGTTGGCCCAGTGGAAGGATATGGTAGCTTGTTCTCTTCTCGCTCATCTCATGCACGCTGGCGCTGGACACCTGCAACTGAAGACACATGAAGCTCGAGAAGGATAAGCACACCTACCCGCTTGAATGCCCTGGTGATATCTTCACTATCACAGATTGGTATGTGGTACCTATGCGGTCCAACATTAAGCTGGACAAGAACGTTACTGGATCGCTACGCACGTGCCTTCAACCACTGGACGTAACCGTCCAGTGCGCGTGGAATGTGTCAACTGACGGAGGATGAAACTTTTCTTAGCCGCTGTCCCAGAGACACCTACATGATTCGTCACTTCCGAGGAACCATGCCCAGCATCAAAGGAATCAATCTCTCCAAGACAGCCATGATGTACTCAATAAACGTTGCAATGTATTCCTTTTGTTTGTCTAAGATAGAGCTGTAGCGGGGTCACTGGGTTGGCCGATCAGCTGTCCTAGAAGGAGCCAATCAGCGCGAAGTGGATGGATCAATCTGCAATCAGTAGGTTTGGAGGGGCCAATCTGCGTGAAGTGGGCGGAGCCAAAAGGGGGCCTGTCAATCAAAGTGGGGTCATTTTGAACCAATCAGCGTGAAGGGGTGGAGCCAAACAAGGGACCTGTAAATCGAAGTGGGGTCATCTCAAACCAATCAGCATGAATGGGCGAGCCAAAAAGGGGCCTGTCAATCAAAGTGGGGCTACCAGAGCTAACTAACCAGAGGGATTAGAACTGGCTTGTGTTGGATTAGAAATTCCTAGAACTGGATTAGAAAAAGGATGTTCTTATAGCGGTCCCCCCTATACTACTGTTATTCAACTCCGGCGGCGGCGGCTCTTCCGTGTTTGGATTGTTCGCTTGGTATGGTCAGTACGAAAAGCAAACTCTCTCCTAGAGAGTGTTGTTATCTAGCTTGTAGTAACGAAAGTACATTTATTATGACTTGGTGCCTTATTGGATTCACGAGAAAGCAACCATTCCCTGTCTAGGGAGGTGGCTCTGGCTAAGGTATTGTCGATGAGTTCGTCGGGATATCTGCGCTCCTTGAAGTCATTGCACATGTCCTTTGCATGCTTCAAAAAATCTTGTGTGTTGGAACATATGCGTTTTAAATGTGTGAGTTGTCGAAATGGAATGTTTCGCTTTTGGATATTGGGGTGATGGCTGTTTGAAATGAAGGTACTGCCGTTTGTCAGTCGGCTTCTTATAGAGATCTGTGACGAGTTTACCCGACTCGAGAGAAACAGTGACGTCTAGAAAGCTGATTGAAGTTCGAGAGTAGTTGCACGTGAATTTGATGGAATTGTGCCGTGAGTTAAAATGATCAGAAAATGAGAGTAGAGAGGTTTCGTCAGCTGTCCAGATGGCAAAAATGTCATCAATGTATCGCAGGAATACTAATGGCGTCACTGGAAAAGACTCTAAGGCTCTTTGTTCAAAAAGCCCCATGAAGAGGTTTGCGTAATTGGGTGAGACACGGGAACCCATCGCTGCGCCCTGAACTTGGACATAATGTTTGTCATTAGAAACAAAGTAGTTGTACTGCAAGACTAACTCAAGAAGACAGATAATGGTTTTAGTTTGAAGAAGATCAGACGGGAAGGATGAAAGAAAAAGCTCTACAGCGTTGACACCTTCATCATGGGGAATATTTGTATATAACGACGTCACATCCATAGTTACCAGTATAGCGTTGTTGAGGTTAGGAGAAATGTTTTTAATGGAATTTATTTGGACAAGGAAGTGCCCTAGCCAGAGCCACCTCCCTAGACAGGGAATGGTTGCTTCCTCGTGAATCCAATAAGGCACCAAGTCATGATAAATGTACTTTCATTACACCTTACAACCGCGCACTCCGTAATGTAGGATCTGTGTTCAAGCGCCATTTAAACACACTCCACGCCGATGAATATCTCAAAGACATTTTCCCTAATGCTCCGGCTATTACATTTCGGAGATCACGTAACATACGCGACTTACTCACTTCCTTCCGCAATAATCAACAGAGTCCCGGTTGCGCTCCTTGCAACAGCAACCGCTGCCAAACTTGCTTATTTATTGCAACATGTACCTCCACCTGTAGCACTGTTAATGGTTTCGTTTTCTCTATTCGGCAGTCTCTTCACTGTAGCTCATTCAATGTCTGCTATCTCATTACATGCAAATTGTGCAATAAACAATACGTAGGCGAAACACGTAACACCATCCGTGAAAGATTTTATGGCCATAAATCAGATATTGTTAATAAACGTCAGTCACCTGTAGCGTTACATTTTAATCTTCCGGGACATGATCTGCATACGCATATACTTATCACCATTTTAGAATCCGGGTACTCTAATGACATCAAACGCAAAAATCGAGAATTCTGTTTCATTTCGAAATTTGCAACGTTACAGCCGCACGGCATCAACGTGTACGGCGGCCCATTACAGTCCTTTATACAATGAGTCTATTTATTATCACTTGTCTGCCATTTTACACATCATACACGATGATACACAATCAGCAAGACACCAACTCCGCGTTACTTTCCCAGAGTCTGGAAGCTGTCAGCCATCAAGGTGCTGTGTGTCCTCAATCCTTCGCCCTTAAGCCCTAATTCCCCGTACGCAATCTAAAGCTCTTTGTGCCAACTGGCTGCTGTGCCTATTCATGTGGTGTTCATTGGTTTCCTCCAAGTACAACTCCGACTCGTCTGTATGTCTGTCTGACCTTGTCCAGCCACCTCCTATTGATTGCGTTTTGTTTTTCATTTTTGTTGATATTTGTATTGCGTTTGTAGTTCTCTTCACCCTTACCCTTTTCTCTTGTACCATGTGACTTGGTTTTTGATATATTCTTCACCACTTGTAACAGGTCCTCAAACCTGAAGAAGTGCAGCCTACTGCACGAAAGTCTTGTTTTTTATGTATGTAACAAACAGTTGATGCTCTCAACCGTCTTTGTTATTTTTGATCAATAGCAACTCAGGTCACGCTGTGAGCGGATGACTTTTTCTGCATTGTAGCGTTCAAAAACGCGCTCGTACATCCACGCAACCTGTAACACATGGCCTTGAAATCGGATTAGGAGAGCTCATCCGCGGCTCAGCTGATTAGTTTATGATCGTCTTTCTCACATGTGATGGATGCCGGGTAACCGAAAGGGTTGTCATTGCTCCAGGTTTCTTACTGAAGTCGTTGTGTTCAATAATGGCCGAAGTAGGAAAGTCAGCAAATGCGCGCGTGCAAAATGAAGGACTGCGGTATGAAAGTGCGTGGCACGCATGGGAACTTCAGTCGGAGCAGCGTTCAAGACCTATCTTTTCGCCGTACAGAGGAAATTGTAGTGGTCACTTTTAATAAGATACCCTACCAATGGTCGCCTTTGCTTTTTAACGGTTGAAAAGAAAATATGAAATAATAATGAAACCGCTATGCATTCAATGGTGTAGGTATTTCGTTATATTGCTTCAAACTGTTACAATCGCGAAAATAAAATATGTATATTGTCTGAATTGCAAGTAAACCGTTTTTATCATTCCAGCCTCCTTGGGTGATCATCAGCTGCGAGCTGTTCGGTGTGGGTAGATCAGCAAGCACCACATGAACGTCTCTGGCTAGTTGCGGTAGTAGCATAGATGTGACTTAGCTGTATATAATGTCTGTTCTGGTCCTCCATAATGAATAGGAAAACCTCACCACACGGAAAAACTTTATTCACCGAACCAAGCCTCGCGACCCACCCGTGCGCCGTTCAGCGTAACTACACTCTTAGAAATAGGTCTTTTATCGTGCCGTCAAGAGCTGCCGTGTCTTCTAGATTCGCGGTCAAGGCCGAAGTTTTAGACGACAGATGCCCACGTGACCCGGGAGAAAAGAAAATACCATAAAAATTGTCTCTTTTTTTTGGCGCGTACGCCGTGTAGAAGACACGTTTATCACGGGACCAGGAATCGGACGTCGTGAAGTCTATTTCGTGCATGGAGGAAGGAAACACAAGGAGCGGCTCTTCCCTCCAGACTAGCGTAGCCACCCTCTAGCGGTCGCTCGAGTCAAAATCGCCATTGCTTCCTGTCCACCACGTGATCCCCCCTAAAGTTTCGGTTTTGCAAGGCTTTGTTTCTCGCGCTGCTGTCCGTATGATTTTGCTTCTTGGAAGTAATTTATTGTGCAAATGTGATCACCGTCGTAGAAGCGACGTATGGTAATGTGTTCCTGTCCCGACTGCGGCTCTTGTTGAACTGAAATCAGCTCTGTCACGGGAACGCGTTTTGTTCGTAAGTACACGGTAACTTGCTTTAGTCGCCCGTGTGTCTTCGAGTCATCTTGAATTGTTCATTTGGGACCTCAGACTCTGCCGCAGATTCATTTCATATCTTCAGTTGTTGTACAAATCTGATTAATGGAACGGCATTCTTAACCACTTAGTCAAGAAAAGTACATACGTTGGAAGTAACCGTTGCCACACGTGATGTTTCCGGTCCCGCGTACTCCTTTTGCGTTCTGCACACTGTGACTGGTCTTCTAATAGAAGAGTAAACATTCGTAACCAGTGGCGTATCTAGAGCTATCTGCGCCCATGGCAACATGGTTAACGTGATGTCCTTGGGGATGCGTTTTCGTGTGGTCCGCACTAATAAGTTTCACGCTACAACCTCTCTAATGGCGGGTGCTTTAGATCATTTATAAATGTGCCAGGTTGAGTGCCCGACCTGGCACATTCACACCCGACCACATAATGGCACCCCTGTTCACCTGGCGCCCATGGCACCTGTCCACACATGCCACACCCTAGATACGCCACTGTTCGTAACGCACAGAAATAATGTGCAAGCACGCGTTCAAACGTAATACTGCCATCTGAACTGCAACACAACTACAGCTCGCGTCGTCTGCTTTGCTGGAGCCATGCTGTCTGGAGGGTCACGTGAGCGGTCACGTGGTAGACAGGAGCATCCCAGAATGGAATGCGAGGCCGGCTACGCTCGTCCCGATAGAAAACTGTCGGAGGGGCCGCTCCTTGTGTTTCCTTCCTCCATGATTTCGTGTTGTCTAAATTTTTCTATGTGCTCAGAGTGATCACCTGACCGGCGTCGAGGACCGGAGTCACGTGAACTATGCGACGGGGCCAGACATGCTGATAGCGCGGCACTGGTCACACCTCTTCTTCGATGCCTTGCCGCCAGCGTTTCCTCGCTTTGCTGATTCTGAGATTCTTTTACAGGTAAGACACCTCCGTTAAATAAATTTTATTGCGATAACTATGCCAGCAGCACTACTATTGTAGTGGCTACCTGGTTCTTCCCCACGCTTCTGACTAGCATTTGGAAGGTGCAGGCAGTGGAGTGCAGCTGTAGCTTCCACAGTTTCGCCACGAAAACCACCGCCCCTCTTGACCACGTGATCATCCGTAACGAATCACGACAAAGTAGCCGGAAAACGGCGTTAAAAAGCGCGAGCTGGCTGATCGAACTGCGCATGTGCGCTGCGTGCCCTCTCCGTACCCTCTCACTCGAATTCTCTCCCCCACCCCTACCCTGGTCCGTGCGCTTCGGCAGGCCGGCCACGCCATCTGCTAATATTATCGGGAAGCAGAAAATGAAAATCCAGAAGACGAAGGAATTCACATGTACAAATTTATTGACACGGTAAACATATAAACAAGAAGCAACATTTGAATGCAAGTAAATCTACACGATTATTACAGAATAAATAAAGAATAAATAGTGACGAGCAACAGAAAGCGTGACTATCATATTATACAATCATTAAGGGAACCTATTCGGTTTGGAGAAAGTAGATATTACTATACACATATATAGCACGTGATGAGTCGCAGAAGCCATCCGCTTTATCCCAGCACAACTGTAGAATCTTCAGGTGACGGGGGCCACATGTTCGCGGATCGCAGGGCCACGAACAGCTGTCGGTGTCCGAATGAAAATAAAAATAAAAAGAACCTCTCAATGATATGGTAAACCCGAGCACAGGCAACGTTAATATTCTGTATACGCTATGTAAGACATGCAATCGTTACGCGCCTAATGTCGACTAATGACAAAATTCGAAGAGCCCTGCGTACGCAATGCACGCTGTTTTCCTTTACATGCACACCAGTGTATTAAACACCGGACACATTCAAATAGCGGAACAAAACGCGACAAGTAACGCCACGCAGAATCATAAACCAGATCATGACTGTTAACCGGCAGAAAGTGATGTAATACGGGACAAGGCGAACCTGCACGTACACAGTTAGGCGACAGTATTAAGCGTCTGATCACTGACATGCATCATACGTTTGTCTGCTTACCTTTCATTCAGGCGTTCGTCCATAGCTCGAACATCTTCGAAATCCACGAAACGAAATCACCGTCTGCCTACATAGACGCCAGCTACACAACGGTCAGACGGGTCGGCGCCTCGGAGAAACGAACGCGGGCGAATCCACCGGTTAAATGAGCCTCAGCCAATCATGATCGAGAAAGGTCACGTGGGGGACCGGAGCCAATGAAAACTAAATAGCCGGAATTTGGCGGGAAATGCCAGTGGCGACACTATTTTCGCGGCGGCGAAACCCGCTTACTGTGCCTCCTCTGGTGCAGGTGCAAATCGAAGTGTCATGGCGGTCGTGACAGAACGTCAACGAAATTTATGTGGTGATGCTTGAGAAGTTGGGTAGTGAAGGTATTCGAGAGATGCTAATGTGTTATCAGCTGTATCCGGTTTGTAGCTCTGTTAGAATTGCCTATAAACGTGGACTTCACGAGCGCTAAATTTTGTGTATGGCGCAGGATGTTTTTGTCTTTCGGGGGCTCGTTTCGACCGTGGTTTGAGTAACCATTCCCTGTCACAGCTGGCCGCAGTGGGTATGAACGTCACCAACGAAGACTTCACTGGTGTTCACGGTGCCGCCTGGAGGAAATGCGCATGCGATTCATACCGAAGACTGACAGATATTAGCCGGTACACGGCACAAGTGTTACCCGGAACATGCGTCCAATGCTAACACTCACCTGTCGACCATGACCGCATTCAGTAAGATATCTCTTTGATCTCTCCTCCTACATACTTGGTACTGCTGTGGTACAAATGTACCATTTTTCTCTCCTCGCTGCCTCACCTATAATCGTTTTAGTATAGGCTATAGTTCGTACCCTTTCCCTGTTGTCGATAGTGACTTTTATTACACTTGACGTTGTTCCTATTCACTTTGTAATGCGTCTTGGTCGTCGTTTACTTTGTCACAGTTACGCCTTGAAGCAGAATTCCGATTCGAGGCCAGGATGGGAAGCATGGAGGAAACGCTGCACAACGGGTGACAACTGCCATATCAACAGCTCCCACAAAGAAGTGTAGAGCCGCTGAAATATAGTGATCATATGCCCTGAGCAACAAACAGGTCTGCGGGCCAGCAAAACTTGTTTCGTAGCGAGTTTCAAGCTTGCAAATAGTCTCGCAGCAGCGGCGTCGAGCCGCGCCGTTTTGTGCAATCTGTGATATTTTGACTATTAGTGGTTCTTATTCATTTTTATTTTCTATGAGTCATTTCTCTGTGAACAGGGTATTTTGCATAGTTTGCAAGTCTATTCAATATTAACTGTATCACTGCCACAATTTCACAAACCCCACAGGGGCACTGGCTTCGGCTGGTGTTTGGTGAGTGGCGCCACCACGGACCCCAGCCCCCAGTCCCAAGGTGTTACCTACCGTGCCGAGGGGATGAGAGGTGAAGGGAGAGAAACCATGAATGGAGGCTGTCGGGGTTTTGGTCAAGCCCCGGCCGATGGGTTTTCAGTAACTCCGGGACCTTCCCACATGTATGGACGTGCGTGAAGTGTGGGAGACAGTTTGGATCGTCCAGCTCTTAAATACTGCATGGGAAAAAATATTCTTCTAAATCTTTGATCGGGGGGGGTAAGCGCCCTCACACCGATGCCTTACAAACCGTGCTATTGAACACGCCAAACAACACACCAAAGTTCATTGTCTTGACTAGTGCTGGCCCTGAGCACACTCCTTTAGGTAAAATGTCGCCCTTTTTCATCGAAAAAGCGGTTGCATCACTTTCACAAAATGTGACAGAGATCAAACGCATGAGGTCTGGCGACTTACTGCTCAAATGTGTATCCGAAAGGGATAGCAACACTATTCTATGAAATTTATGTGGTGATGCTTGAGAAGTTGGGTAGTGAAGGTATTCGAGAGATGCTAATGTGTTATCAGCTGTATCCTGTTTGTAGCTCTGTTAGAGCTATTCTGAACGCGACAGAGATGATGGGGGCACAAGATCTCCGCGTCTCTACATGAGACCCTGAATACATGCCGAGGCGTCATTTCCCTGTCTTAACTGATCGATGTGCCAGCTGAAGATATTCTGATGAACTTGAAAGACCAACAAGTTATAGATGTCTGCAAGATAAAAATCAGACGAAACAACGAATATATCACCACTAGGAACGTTATACTTACGTTTGACACACCGGTGCTACCTGAGAAGCTTAAGGTGGGGTACCTAACAACCGACGTTAGGCCTTACATACCCAACCCTCTTCGTTGCTTTAAGTGCAACCGCTTTGGACACGGTGCAGGTGCATGTACAGGCCGCCCCTGCTGCACGCGTAGTGGGCAGGAGGGACACGAAACAAAGGAATGTGATCAGGCCGAACATTGTGTCAACTGTTCTGAGAACCACCCCTCTTATTCTCGGTCTCGTCCAAAATGGAAAGCCGAAAAAGAGGTTCTACATCTTAAAGTGACACTTAATATAAGTTACATTGAGGCAAGAAAAAGGGTATCACCATTTTTGTTCGGAAACAAATCTTATGCAGACAAGGCTAAGGAGAAACCAAGAATGATAACACACGCAACACAAACACAGGTACAATCCACTAAAACGCAAACTGACATCACACCCACTGTCTTACCAACTACATCCATGACGCCACCTGAAGCTGTGGTGTCACATCTGTCATCGTCCTCCGTGGAGAAAATCTCTATGGATTGTGACGATGACTCGAGCTCGGAACCCTCATTCGTGAGCACGAGCTTACAATCACAAAAAAAGACTGTCAAGGGTTTGTTTGCGAGTGGTTCGCTCCCAGACATCTCTGACAGGAACTGGCAGAGGCCAGGAAGAAAACCCTTCGACAGAAAGTAACTGCGCCAAAAAAGTAGGAAATGCTAGCACAGTCCTCTGCTTCGAGGTACTTAGATTTAATCTTTTTTCTCTTTCTTTCGTACATTATGGGCCAAACAATCCTCCACTGGAACTGTCGGGGTCTTATTGCAAATGTCGTTGACATAAAAGACCTCTTCGAGGAACATAGGGCGGTTTGTTTTTGCTTACAGGAGACAAATTTACACCCACAAAGCATAAACCCCTTTCGAAGATACACCGTGTTCAGAAAGGATCGTTAAGGGTGCGCGCGCGCATCGGTAGGTGTGGCTGTCATTGTCCCGCAGTCTGCACCTGCGAGGGCCGTACCCCTGGTAACGAACCTAGAGGCTGTTGCCGCTCAAGTATGTCTCGAACGGGTAATTACTGTCTGCTCTCTGTACTTACCGCCAGCAGAAAACGTAGACCAAGCAGAGTTTGAACAGTTATGTGATCAGCTTCCTCAGTCCTTCATGATTCTCGGGGACCTTAACGCCAATAGTCCGCTGTGGGGCAGCTCAAGGCTCGACAGTCGTGGCAAGCTAATTGAAAGGGTTTTACTTTCAAAGCAGCTCTGCCTTTTGAACACTGGTCTACCAACGTACATAAATTCTGCCATTCAGACATTTTCACCCCTAGATATTTCTTTGTGCAGCCCCTCTCTGTGTTATAATGTCAATTGGGATGTGCAAGCAAACCCTCGCGGTAGCGACCATTTTCCAGTTGTACTTAGATTTCCTGGTCCAACAAGTAGCTTAAGAACACGACCGCCTCTATGGAACCTTTCCCACGCGGATTGGAGTAATTTTAAGAAAACAGTCGATTTGTCATATCTGTCTCTTCAGAGAGGAGATATTGAAGGAGCAAACAGAGTGGTGACTGATGCGATCACAAATGCAGCTGTTCTATCCATTCCACAAACGTCTGGGGACCTGCCAAAGCGCTCCAAGCCTTGGTGGAACACCGACTGCAAGGATACGCGGAAGGAGCAAAATCGGGCATGGAGTATCGTTCGCAAATATCCAACCACAACAAACCTAATCCGGTTTAAAAAGGGTATAGGGTAAAGCCCGTTGGACACGGCGCCAAGCCAAAAAAGCGTCGTGGAAGGATTTTGTCTCAAGTCTGAATAACAACACACCTTCAAAGGTAATTTGGGACAGGCTCCAAAAAGTAAAGGGCGATTATGCTAGTTTTTATGTTCCTCTACTGTGACACTTGTGACACAAGTGACACTTAATATAAGTTACATTGAGGCAAGAAAAAGGGTATCACCATTTTTGTTCGGAAACATATCTTATGCAGGCAAGGCTATAGAATAGACTGCGCAGACAATCCCATGACAGTACCATTCCGGTAGACAAAATCTAACACGAGGTTTTAAGCCTCGTGTTAAGTTTTAATTACAACGCCTGTTGTAATTGTCCGTTCTTGTGTTGCTGTAAATTGCCCTGTGAACTATCCACCCGCGACTATATACCCACATGTATGGGCAGAGATTATTGTGAATACAGTAAAATAAAATTCGCTCAATGTTCTCTTCTTCACAGACTCGTGTGTAGGTGACCTTCCGTATTCCTAGCCATTGGAAGGCCTTCGATTCAATTGGCCTTCGATTCTAATACCCGTATTCACCATCCAGCTTAAACCATTTGTTTAGTGACGTCGGGTTTAAATCGATCACGTGATCTCTCCGGCTCTGAAGCTCTTTCCAAAGGGTTGACCACGACGCATGCGCATTATTCACATTGTTACGAGATGGTTGACGGAAGGGAGAAAGTAACAGACGACAGGACTGCGAAGGGGAGGGCTCCGGTTTGTTTTGTTTTTTTATTATGAATCTCTTAACGGAAGAAAAGTTCAGGCGGCGCTGGCGCTGCGCTTGCAGGTGGTTGCGGATCAGGGTGTTTGTAATCGGGGGTTGGGCCTAATTCTGTATTTATTAATGAAAATCTCTGCGGCTTGCGGTTGATATGGTCGCTAAAAAAGGGTACATACAGAGCGTTTGTCACGTTATTTGAAAGGCAGCAGTACGTGTCCTCCCACAGGTGACCGTTGTGCTTTTGTCGGTGTTCGCTCGTCGATTGTGGTTGCGTATAATAACTTCATCCGCACAGACCCTCGCTTGTTTATCGTCTGTTGTGCCACCTGTCTGCAACGATCAAGACAGTCTCTCGATTGCTGGGGCATTCCAGCTGCGTCTTTTATACGCTTTCGAGCTGATGTCATGTTCGCAACGTGTGTGCAAGTGCTTGATCACAAAATGGGAACATGCCTATGTAAATATTTGTCATTAGTTTTTAAGCATACTTGTCATGCTTGTCACCTGATATTATGTACTTGACATCACAGACGTCATAACTGTTAAAATAAACGGCCACACTTTAATGCCATTACAATACATCCGAGCCATTCAGTTGCCAGAATTTGCAGTTTATTGAGACCATGTACACAAAATATAGATGTTAAAATGAACCAAATACCTAATAAAGTACGAGGTCTCATATCAGTTTCAATAGTGGTGTTTTAATGGTGGAGCAAACAGGAATGGACCAAAGACAACACACACAACAACAGCTGCAACATCAGCTACACACAAGCCTGTCCTGCTATTTTGTTCAATAATTGCATTGTGCTTATTTGTTCAAAGCAGTATTTTATTGAGGAAACACTTTTACACACTTGGTTGGGGACTTACCTACTTTTCCATGGTCATTCTTTATAAGCTTCTCTCTTGACTCCTAACTGGCATTGTAAACAATTTCACTAGCATTATCATCGCACCATTACATGCCAAACTATCACCACCACCAATGTCTAAAAACTCCCCACAGCTCATGCTGTGCTCTAATATGGCTGCCAACAGCACATCATGCACTAAACAAGCGTACTATGAAGGCGGTGTAGTTGGTACGAATCATGGTGTGTAGACAGGAAAAAGATATGGACAGAAGAATGACAACACGGATGACTGCATCATGAACTACGCTCCGTGAAATCACTTCTTACCCAGGTTTTCAGTTCAGGCTTCTTGCTCAGAAAGAATCTGCAAAGTGATGCAGTTACAGTTGTCACTCCACTCTGACACAGATCATTCAACTTTGACTGTAAAATGACATAAGAGGCCTTCTATATATAGACATAAGAGGCGTCGATCCCTGTCGTATGAGCGTGTATGAGTGTACAAATATGTAAGAGTGAAAGGAAGATGAGTGAGAGAGAGTGACTGGTTTGTCCTTTCAGATGACGCACCCTGGAAGTCGCTGAGAGGGCGTGTTAGCTTAGCTCAATTGGTAGAGCCCAGGACCGGTAATCCAGAAGATGTGGGATCGAGTCCTACAGCTGGCTAACCTTTTCAGTGACCCTCATCTTTCATCACTAAGAGGAAGACCGCAATGAACAAATGGATGCAACTCAAATAAGCTCATACAAAGGAAAGAATGCAACTTGAAATCAGGTGCATCTTAGCCACAATGTGCTGTAGTCTTTTTATTAAAATTTAAATTATTATATACCTTTCTTCTATAATTTCAGTTATTTTTTAGCCATATTGGTAGTTGTCACTTTGCAGAAGCCGACATATTCATCCAGTTGTGTCAGCACAATCTATGCAACCGGACAGTTTAATGTAGTGAGCATGGTGTACTGCATCATCAAGGACAAAGTCCGGGAGTAGGTGTATGGGACACAGTGCTGAATATGTAGTAAAATGAAATAGATGCCTCTGCATGACTGACCACCTAACTTCAGTAATGAGTGATGAACATGCACTGTCTTCAGGCAACATCTGGAAAGTAATACCTGATGTATGAGGAGATGGTTTGCAACATACCAGCACCCAAAGCAACAGTTTCACCGATTCTGGACAAATGCATTACGTTGGGACACAAGAACCGCAGGTAATTATTCGTTCCACTTTAGTGAACTTTATGCACCCGTAAGGGTGCAATAGAAAACGTGGGAGGAGAGGGGGTTATAAAAAGAAACAGAAGTAGTGTCAATCTCCCGTTAAAAAGAAACAAAAAATTCCACACACACAACCACAAGATTTCTGAACCTATGGTGAAGCTCATTCTTACACAAAAATGTTTTTCGTGTTTCATCAAGGTTAGTTTGGTTGGGGATGGCATGGTATGCCAGAAGCCTAATAAGCCTAAGCTAATTCCAGCCACATATCTGTAGATCAATAAATTTTCTTCATATATGGCGTTGAAGAACTGCTTACCTGAAACAAAATAAATAACCAGGTGTGACACATATACAATCATATGTCACAGGCATTTGGTGCCAGTGATTCAGTGAAACTAACGTGCACGAGATGCCACATATTCTCCTGGTGATGATGAGGGAAGAAGGAGCTTCCCAGCAATAAATGTATGTCATGGTGTGTCGTATTGCAACAGCATTCAGGCACTCTTTCGAATGACAGATTCATAGATGTTAGAATCATTTGTCATGACACTGAGGACACGCTCTTAGTTACGTCAGAACTTTATTTCCGTAGTAGGCCCATATTCTGTATACCCTACGCTCACTCCTTTAGGGGTGGAGTGCGAGTCAAGGCAGAGGTCAAATGAGAGTACCGGTTCTGCGTAGGTAATGTACAGGACATGTCATATAGGAATAAGCGTGGACACTTAGCATGCACCTGAGCTGGTATAAGAAGAAACAAGTTGTAAACAAAATTGAAAGTACAGTGCAGTACTACACATATGCATAAAAAAAGTGAATATTGGTTTGGTTCACTACTTTGGAACTTGGCTATTCAGACATGTTGAAAACAGGCACAACACCAAATTACAGGCATTGTAGCATTCGCGATAAATAGGAGCATGATTGCAATGTGGATGCGGTAGAGTATTATAAATCATATGGCATGACTCCATGAGATGTGTTTTATTCATTCGTAAGATTTACCTGTAGAGGATATGAGGCTACAAAACAAGAGTGCACATATCACAAAAGTGTAAAGCTGCAGTGTCGTCGAGCAATTTTTAGCAGTCCTGCTCACAGAAATGATGCAGAATAGCATGCATACATTTTGGCTTGAAAGAAAAGGTTCGAGCTTCGGGAGACACAAAAGGGACACTGTTTTTTGTTTTGTTTAGTGCTGTATTCACACTCAACACCTGAGTACATGGATAAATTCTGTGGCCATATCTCAGCTATCAACAACATAAAAGGAGTGTTATGTAATTTGGGTGCATCTTTACCCTGCTTTACCGCTGTCGTCTATATCCACACTGAACACATGTGCACAGAAATTAACTATGCGGTCATATGGCAGCTGTCAATGACCTAAAAGAGCGATAGCTACTGTTAACATGGGTTCATGCTCTTCCTCGTGCTTGTGTGCTCAGTGTGCTTGTGTGTGCTTGTGTCTCCTGTAGATATAAATGGCTGCACTTGCAGGACAATTAAATCCACCCATGTTAACGCAAGCTAACTTTCTCTTAAGGAGTTGACAACAGTCGCGTGGCCATGTAGGTACAATTGATCCATGCGCTCATGCTGAAGTTATAGCGGAACCACATTTCCGTTATTCTACTGTTATACTACCATTGCCATTTTACCAATATACCGTTATACTACTATTATAATTGCTAATACCATCTATTGATGAGTCTATAGCCTACGTTTTGTTATATTCACCTGGAATGTGCTATATGCAGTAATTGCATTTGATCTAATTTTCAACTTTCAGTGCCCCCAATGGGAGCCTCATAGTTTCTGTACACATTGCCCTTTCTTCCTATGCGATTCAGCTCTATTGCAGTACGACACCTCAGATATATTAGTGGAGTCCGCATGTGGAATACAGGAAGAATTTTTTTTTCTTTGTGCATCATTGCTCACTTATGTTGACCTTGATAACTAATCCAGCAGGGTATCAAGGGTGCATCCCTCTATGAAAAATGTCATCCTTGTGGAACTACGTACTTTATTGTCTGAACATCAACAAAAAGTTCACAAATACAAATACAAAAGTTGTTGTTTTGAATGCGTCCATAAGAGATAATTTTTCAGAAATAATCTCAAGAATATCTGTGCTTATACATTGCACAAAAGCTGTCAGTGATTGGTCATGGTTATGTACCTGCAATTGTTAACCTCCAAAAGTAATGATGCTCCCAAAAGGTTTGCAACCTTCTTTGGCACGTTGCTCTGTAGTATTTTTTGCAGAAGCAGACCTACAGACAGATCTACAGTTACCAGACGATAAATTCGATAGATTCTTTTCTGCTGCGGCATGCTGAACACACCTCTCAGTTTCATCTATGCTTGCATGTGAATCCAGGAAAAATGGGGACCTCATTCGCTTGTGCTCCCGTATTTTCATAATCTGGGAACCCAGAACATGGTCAAATTTTGTGTACAGTGTAGTGCAACAACATGCAATATCTGCACGCCTCGATAGTACCCACCCACCAGCCGCAAAACGCTAATGCACTTTATGATGAGTCCTATTGCAATGTTAAATGTCTCTGGAGATTAGATACGCTGCGAAGAGGTGAGATATACTGATATGGTTGATAAACACGCCTGTGGATAACGCCCCTCAACTTCTCCGGCGGAGCTCGCAACAACCATCGCTCTTACTGTACAATGACCGGAGTGCTTTCAGTGAGTATCACAGGAGATGACACTCATAATAAGCGCCAGCACTATTATACTTTGTTTTTGTAGATGCACATTGACGTTCGTCCATCCACACGACCTCTACTCGGTCCATTGGATTAGTATCTGGATTTTGTCCTGGCACATGTCGATTGGCGATGTCACTCTCTTTGACCACACTTTCACGATGTTTTTTACGTTTACTATGCAAGAGTTCGCAATAGCGCCTTCTAAAAACAACTGCAGAATTCCGTGCCCACGGTCAAGCGTTACGCCGCTTTTCTTTACTAGCCGTGCATTTAAAATGATTCTGATTAATTTTGAAACCAGTCAGACTTCGAATTAGTGCAACATCACCTACCGCAACCACTCTACGATAGTTTTTTCAACACACACGTTCGCAGTTGTAGCGTAGTTAGACCGACGTTAAACTAGCCCCTCCCCTAGTTTAAAATGCGTCCCATTCAAGTGCATGGGTCTTAAACCACCGGTTTAGGTAGCTTGAGTGGATGATCGAAATGGAATACTTGAAGCAAATATTCGTCCTATTGCGATAAAATCCATCTCCTCTGCGCTTCTAGTAACTATATCAATCAAAACTTACCCAAGATTTGGTGAAAAATTCTTCGCGAATCGGGGATTAGGCCTATCAGTCGGCACCGCTTCTGGCAGACTGTAGGCGCATGCGCCGTGCAAGAAGCTCGCTATGTGCGGGCGGTGAGCGGTGCCATAGGTTTCACAGCAGCACGTAGTAGAGCATGGGGTGGTGATCCAGGATTGGCGAACGAAAGTCTCACGTGATCGATTTATACCCGACGTCACTAAACCAATGGTTTAAGGAAGTTGGTGGATACGCGTATAAATATATTTACTGCACCAAAATTTAAGTCGCGTTTGATCAGCTAATTACCCAGATAGCACTCGTAGACGCCAAATTCTCATACATTCCATTTATATTTCGTGATGACTCTTAATATAAACGTGATATCGAAGATGTCATGATTTAACTACGTAGTCGTATATCCATGCTTATAGTAGCTATGACTACGCGGCCCATGCCTGTTTTCCTTGCTACAGCTTGCGAGGTGTCGTTTGGTCAAATTGTTCATTCTCAAGCGACCAAAGAACAAACAGGAGACAAGACCACGCACAAGTCGCTCTGTTGTTGTTTCGTGTTTCTTCTTTGGTCCCTTCTGGATTTACCCAAACCAGCCCAGTCTATATACTTCAGACATTTTGTCAAATCGTTGCCCAAGTGGCACTCACTGGCGGAAAATTGTCAACTTCCTCTATTTTAACTCGTAATAACTCTTGATACCAACTTGATATTGACGGTATCATCATGTAACTACGTAGTCTGTATATCGTCTGCGGACCGTAGCTGTTTTCCTTGTCGCGCCCGTAGAACTCACATTTGGTTAAAGGGGCACAAAACAGGTTGAGGAACATTCTCCAATTATTATGCCCAATGAAAGAACATAGCTCACGATATCCAAATATGAAATTCTTTTGCTTCTAGCGAGCGTCTTTAACACGAAACAATGCCATTCAAAGAGCATAATCTGCGCGAGTCTCTCCTTATGCTTGGAACCGAGTCACGTCATTATATTCCAGCGTATAACAACACCGAATTCTAGGAGGTGGAAGAGGGGGAGTTTTCGCTCTCCTAGCCAATGACGGACCCCACTGAGACAAGCTGCAGCTCGCGAGGGAACCGGTTGTGGGGACATCGCGGTGACCTTGCGGAGCAATACAGCAGCGGAAATATAGTGAGCACGTGAAATATAATATTGGGGGGTTTTGGTACGGTTTGAAATGGCTGTCTTGGATTTGACAAGTGGGAATATGTTTAGAGTTGACCTCACCTCTCGATATTATAACAAAATTAATGTATAAGCGTCCCGCATTCTAAGTGGCTGATGATGCGCGACGTCAAAATGACGTGTCGCTATTGTCGCCAGGAGATCGCAGGGCGGAGCATAGGGGTTTAAAGAGTGCAGCAAATATTCAGTCTGTTTGGCGTCATTATTTACTTTTTTGCGACAACAATTTTTTGAAAACGTTCACCGTCGGCAACGTATCACGATACATTCAAAAAAAAGTGCGCCTTGTATACCTGTTTATTGCCCCTTTAATTTGTCATCCACAAGGCAATCACAATTCAGTCAATGAATTTCATCCGGCAATTTCCCGATATCTGGAAAGTCTCATGCTCGTTCCCAGAGTTATGCATCACGTCTTATTCTTTAGCTTTCGCGAAATTTCCCGGGCGTGTTATCAGTGTTGTTATCGGTCGCGGGGCGAGAAGAAAATTGTTCGCCTCAGATATGTCCTCCACTCCCTGCCCAAATCTGTTCCTCCTCACGAAACTCACTCACCACCCTGTGAACTTCGCTTCCTTGCCTAGTCCTCTGCTATCAGGTCAAGCCGGGTTTCAGATGAGGTGTCCCGGAATGCTGCCCTTGAAATGCATCAAACGCGCGCAAAAATTCTGGAAGAATATCGATTTCATAGAGTACTGAACGGGCCGCATTTTTAGGGTCAGGTCCGGTCCGGTCCCGTTGGCTCCACACCTTGCCCGGGCCCTCCCAAACCCGAAGTATTCTTGGTTTCCCAACTCGAGCCCGAAAAAATATATAGATTACCTGGGCCAAGTGTAGTCAGCTGTAAAAGTCGACCCTGACTCACTAATGGTGGGGTAACACATGCTTGAGCCCAAACTAGTCCCGGTAATGTACAGGTCTGGACCCATATTGTCAAACCGAGTCCATGCTGGGCCCGCAAAAAAAAGATTTACCCGGCCTGGCCCGGGTTAGGCCATGCCTGTGCAGTGCTGTAACTTCATGTCCATCTGCGGGAAACATCACGGGCGTTTGCGTGACTTCAGTCTTGGTGCATAGAAACGAAATGTTGAAATGACGTCCGTTCACCTCTACCATCTTATCACAACCGTTTGGGATTACATCTCTCCTTCCTTTTGCCTTTGGTGATCGTGTTTATTGGGGCAGAGTTTACCAACCACCTTCTGGGTTAAAAGCGATAAAATACTCAAACACAGCCCAAGCAGCACAATGTACTGAAAGTCGAGTGCAATAGGGGTGGACGGGTAGGTGAAAAGCCTTGAACAGACTCGTGATTCTACAGAACATTGATAAGACACATACCGTCCACCCCTATTGCACTTGACTTTCAGTACATTGTGCCGCTTGGGAGGAGACAGAGAGAAAGAACGAACACGAAGAGTACTGACTGACAAACAGGAAGTTTGTTTGACAAAGAAACACGCTTATAACGCTATGCAAGTAGGTCAGCCGTTCGCGCAGCCCATCGGCTTTTCCCTTTCCCGTCATGCAGGTAGAACGGTATTGCTCTTAATTGCTGTTAATTAAATCGCAATTAAAGGATTGCTCTTAAATAAGGTATCACAACAACTGTACATGAGGTCCACATGGTTCCGATTTATCAACACGGTGTTGTGGCCCGGTGGTGGTGGTCGTGACGGTGAAGGAGCTCACCGTTGTCTGCCTCACAGGGGTGCGCAACGTCACGACTGACGTCCCGGAGAATGTGCGTCATGGGCCGACTCCTATGGGAATTGTACCGACATATTTCTGACAGCGTGTGAGGAAAACCCAGGAAAACCGGCAGATAGCACAGCCGCGGGAAATTACTGACAGCTCAGTTCGCTTCTGTTTGTTTTTACGGATGAGCGCTGCAGTTTGTGCAACGGATAACAACCGAGGATTACAAAAGAAAAATGTATATTTGTCAAGTTGTCACAGATGTCAGCTTTTTGAAAATACGTGGGCCTCCAGAACCCAAGGTACGGTTTGGCTTCTGGGCATGAGCAGTGGCAACGTCATTATGTCTTGGTGTCCCCCACATAGGTGCTTGATGCCCTATTCTATTAACGTGTATCTTTATAATGCATCACAGTACACTCCGGAAAGTCCAGACGCTGATTGTTCTGCAGACGTGGTGGATTCTATTACCTCCAGCTGTGACGTCAGTGAATACTTTGTGAAGATATGATGCGGCTGCTGGTACAGTTCTTCGCTTTGAAGGTGAAAGCCTTCCAGTCCCATCCGATGCGTTGCCCCCCCCCCCAAAAGAAACACATGACCTTCTTCTAATAATTGCTCCGTTATTCGAGCAGTTTAGCAAGAACCATAATGCGAAATTTTTTTTTTTCTGAGACGGTGTCTTGTCACCGTGCATGTTAATGAGCGATGGTGCGTGGCTTGGAATGCCCAGTTCGATCAGCAGGAGTGACGTCTGGATATGAGTGTGACGTAGCGAGCAGTCAGACCTCACACTTCACGCTGGAAATTTGTCTCCTACAGGCAAGACGCGCCGCTCCTACAGGTGTACTCACTGACGGCGGATTGCAAACGTCGCGAAAGTGTCGCTATCCTCTCTTGTTCAGTAACGGGCTCTCTTAACGAGGTAAGGGTCTTTCGAAGGCAGATCGTAGACGAGTCACCAAAGGCGACTAGTTCTTTTTTCTTTCCCTGTGTCTTTTTTCTTGTGCAATAAGGCAACGGACAATACGACGCGGACAAAAGTGAAAATTTTAAGGAGCCAACTTTCATTGCTCCGTGCGATGAACACTCTGGACTCGTTATGGCATTGCTGCAGTGCCAAACTGACTTGAGACAATAGGTAAAAAATCGGAGGGCGAACTGTCAACTACGTTTCCTCATCTTCCGTTCAAGGCTGTGGTATATGGTTCTAACGGCAGCAGCAACAATATGCGTATAACCATAACGACGTATATCTTTGAAGCAACAGACGATACAACGGACAAACGAACTGATGAACCAGCGAAGAGAAGAACCAACGATCCATCAAATAACGAACAGAGAAACTTGCAAACAAGCAAGCATGACCATCATCAAGCAAGAAGGAAATACAACATAGAACAACGAACAACACAGCCAACCTAATCGATTGTAGGTTCCTCGTTGTCTTTGGTGATATCGTAGTTAGCCATTTCTCCGTGGTGTGGACGTACGTAGATATGATTGGCTCTGACCACGAGGGCTTCTTATTCGCAACAATTATCTATATACAAAAATCAGAAGTGTTCAAAAATTGTTCAAATTGTTTCATTGTTCAAATCAAAAGTGTTCAACTGCTTTCTTAATTCACTTAATTGAGAATATGTAGCAATGAATGATTAAGAGCACTACTTGGGATGCCTTGTTGCACTATACATGCTGCAGAATGGGGAGAAAGGCACATTTAAGTACCAGATTGAAACAACAGCTTCAGGTCGTTTTTGAAGTTGAGATGATGACGTCTCGGCGAACGCCAACAGCTTTGCTTGGTTACCCATGAGGTTCAGTGCGGTGCTCCTTCCATTTCTTATCATTTCTCGGCGCGACGGCTGTATGTGTAGCACAGAAGGTGTTTGTGACACTCAATAGGGAGGTCCAGTTTGAGTAGAGCGCTAAGTAACCTGTAGCAGACGACGATGAGGTTGTCCACGACCACCGGTTCAATTCTCGCGTCAAACCATCGTCCTGCGAGCCCTTGTTCTTTTCCTTTTAGTTCGTGGCCAGACAGCCGAGAGTTTGACCCTTCCGGCTGTGTCTTCCGGCTGTGCCTCCCTTCTGGTCGCAGAACCCCACAGTCCTCCAACTTGAGTGCCAGTTTTCCCTGGCAAACGTCACCAACCAGCTGACGAAGTTCCGCCACGTCGTGTGCGTGCTTCCGCCAGACATCGCCGCCCAGATCGCTGACGTCCTTGCCGCCAGCTGTTGCTCCGTCCGACTCTTTGCAGGCGGCCATCCTCGACCGAACGACTGCGTCCGAGCGCAAAAGGATACATCAACTCCTAACCGCAGAAGAACTGGGCGACCGCAGACCAAGTCAGTATCTGCGCGACATGCAAGCCTTACTCGGTGAGCTCGCGCCGACGTTCGTCCAGGCTCTCTTGAAGGATCTTTTTCTCCAGCGCCTTCCCACCAACGTTCAGATGATACTGGCCACAGGCTCCGACTTGCCGCTTCCCTAATTGGCGGCGCACGCTGGCAATATTATGGAGGTGTCCGCCCCGCACATCGGCGCCGTTACGAGCGCCGCACTCAGCACCGCCGAAGTTCCTTTGCGTACCACCCAAGCTTCCACCTCACACCCCAGTGTTGCACCGCCAGAGTTCGCCAGCGCACTCGATCCAGTTGTGCAGCTTCGTGAGGATTTCACCCGCCTATCCGCCCTGGTGTGGCTCTCCGATTCACCCGACCCCCTTCGGTCGCGCCGTCGGAGCACTGACCGACGTTAGCTTTGGCGCACTATGACCTTAGTTGTCCGTGCGCCATAAAACCCTGAATAATCATCATCATCTGACCTACGTCGATTCCGGTCCGGCAGCTGTCGGCGCTCTCCGCGATTTCATTGCCCCGACCAAGAAGCTGGCCCTTGCCACTACCATCGCCTTTCGGCTCCAATGCCCGAAGATGTAGATGTCCCTGCTCCTGGCAGGGAAACATTTCCGGGGACCGCTAACGGCTGCGGCTGTCTCCGACGCTTCCTGCAGCCGTCTCTACTTCGTCACCGACCACAAGTCAGGGGCATGGTTTCTCGTCGATACCGGCGCCGAAGTCAGTGTGCTACCGCTCAGTGTACAAACGCTCATGACCGGCGACACAAGCCCCTTTTCCACCTCACTGCCGTGTACAACACCTGCGTTCTGGTCTACCACCATGTGTCCCTTACGCTGAAGCTTGGGCTGCACCGAAATTTCCCATGGCTCTTCCTCGTAGCAGCCGTCGACAGAACAATCTTGGGGGCGGACTTTCTTCAGAATTTCCGCCTTACGGTCGACGTAGCGCGCAAGCGCCTCGTAGACTTGTCCACAAACCTCTCTGTCCGAGCTTTCTCTGCTAGTGACGTTCCATTTCCGACGCTCACGACCATTTCTGCCTTGCTGTCACCGTACGCTGCCATCCTGCGTGAATTTTCCACACTTACGCAAGCACCTGATTGGTCGAAGCCTGTCAGTCACAGCGTAGTTCACTACATCAAGACCTCCGGCGCTCCAGTTTTCGCGCGGCCTCGTCGCCTCGCCCCGGAGACGTTTAAGATGGTGCGCGCGGAGTTCAACCACATGCTCGCTATCGGTGTGGCCCGGCCTTCCTCAAGTGGCTGGTCATCGCCGTTGCACATGGCTCCAAAGAAGACCGGTCACAAACGCCCATGCGGCGATTACCGCGCCCTGAATCTTTCCACCGTTCTGAATCGCTACACACTACCTCGCCTTCACGGTTAGCTTGCACGGCACCGCCTTCTACAGCAAGATTGACCTGATGGAGGCCTACCGTCAGATCCCGGTGCAGCCGAGGACGTCAAGAAAACCGCAATCATCACCCCTTTTTGTCTGTTTGAGTTCCCGCGCATGTCTGTTGGCTTGCGCAACGCGGCTCAAACATTCCAGCGGTTCATTGCCTGCGTGGTTCGTGGGCTACCCTTCATCTTTACCTACATCGACGATTTCTCGACATCGGCAAGCTCGATGGCAGAAAAACACGAACGGCACCTTTGGCTGCTCTTCGAACGACTGGCCGCCCATGGAATTGTGGTCAACGTGCAGAAATGCGTGTTCGGCGTCTCATCTACCGAATTTCTGGGCCACAAGGTGGCAACCGAAGGCATTGCTCCTCTCAAGAGCAAGGTAGAGACGATCACCAACTTTTCTCGCCCGCATTCCTTGCGCCAGATACGCCGTTTCCTCGGCCTCGTCAATTTCTATAGGCGTTTTATACCTCACTGTGCCGAGACTGTGCGCCCTCTGGACACCCTCCTCGCCGGGCACAAAACCCCTTCGTCCGGCCTTCTGTGGAGTCCAGATGCCGATCCCGCATTCACTCAAGTCATGACCGACCTCGCGCGCTGTACCATGCTTTGCGATCCCAAGCTTGGCGCCCCCACGTCCCTGATGGTCGACACGTCAGGCATTGCTGCCAGTGCAGTACTTCAGCAGTAGATCAATGAGGCGTGGGAACCAGTTGCTCCCTTCTCCAAGGTCCTCAACCCGTCGGAGCAGAAGTACAGTACTTTCGGCCGCGAACTGCTAGCTGCCTATCTTGCGATGCGCCACTTCCGCCACTTTCTCGAGGGTCGGCTATTCACCATCCTAACGGACCACAAGCCACTTACGCACGCATTCCGGTCGGCGAGCAGCCGCTACTCGCCACAGGAAATCCGGCACCTGGCCTATCACGCAGAGTTTTCCGCGGACGTTCAGCACGTCCCCGATACCGCAAACTCTCCTGCAGACGCCCTTAGCCGGATTGCGAGCGTCTCTCCCATCGTCCAGCCGCTTACTCCCGATGCCATAGCTGCTGCACAGGCCACTGGCGACGAACTTCTGCAGCTTCGTCTGTGTGGCACATCCTCGCTCAGGCTCACCGACCTCCCCATACACGGCTCTCACTTGATCATCTGTTGCGACACTACTCGGGCAAAGCCTAGACCTTTCGTAAGGGCGCCCTACCGGCGCGTGGCCTTTGCTGCAGTCCACAACCGGGCCCACACCGGTATTTGTGCCACCCAGCACATGGTGACCGCTCGTTTTGTTTGGCCCTCCATCAACCCCGACGTCAGAGCCTGGGCCCGTTCGTGCATCCCCTGCCAGCGATCCAAGGTGCATCGGCATACAAAATTGTCGCACCAGCAATTTGGCCTCCCGGACAGCCGTTTCGATGTTGTGCACATCGTCATCATCGGTCCCCTTCCGCCGTCGTCTGGTTTTCCGCTATCTGTTCAAAGCAGTGGACCACGTGGCAGTCGCTGCCACGTTCATAGCAACATGGGTTGCCCGTTTCTGAATACCCTCTCAGGTTACCACCGACAGAGTTCGCCAATTTGAGAGCAACTTATTCTCTGCTTTCGCACGGCTCCTTGACACCTCCCGCATTCGCACCCTGCATCCTATGGTGTCCTGGAGCATTTTCACCGCCACCTGAAGACCGCCCTCATGGCATTTGAAGACCGTGAGGACTGGGCCGCTAAACTTCCGCTGGTCCTACTCGACCCATGTGCTGCATTCAAGCCCGATCTGGGTTGTAGTCGCCGATATCCTCGGCCAGCCTGACACATGCCTGTTTGTTCTGCGACTACACACTTCTTCCGCACACTGCGCCCGGTTCCCCCACGTACTTCAACCTCTTACACCCCTTTCGTCCCGCTGGATCTTCCTACGGCGACGCATGTGTTCATCTGCACTGACGACGTCCGGAAGTCCCTCGTTCCTCCATACTCCAGTCCCCACACGGTTATCGAACGCTCCGGCAAGAACTACCGCGTCAACGTCAACGGTAACGAAGACACGATCAGCGTGGACGGCTCCTGTCAGCCTGCACTGAAGCACCGCCCACCTCCGACCTTCTCCGATTCAACCACTGTGACTCCAGCCCTTCTCCACCATCTTTGACCCGTTCCATATAGACTGTCACGTGGTCAGACAGCTTTCCGCTGTCTCCAGTGGGGGCGATGTAGCAGACGACTATGAAGTGGTCCACGACCACCGGTTCAACTCTCGCACCAAACCTTCGGCCCACGAGCCGTTGTTCTTTTCCTTTTAGTTCGGGGCCAGACAGCCCAGAGTAAACACCCTCCGTTGACCCTTCCGGCTGTGTTTGTCTCTAACTCAACAACCCAATCTGTAAAACTGTCCAAGATAGAATATTACTAAATACTTTTGAAAGTAACTCGTTACCTTCAAGATACCTCGACGTCAGTGTTGGTGACACTGAATAGCTCGCAAGAACAACTGGTTGTCAAAATTACTATCCAATAGCCAATCCACTGAGCAGGAGGTCAGCAGATGAAAACGGATGCTCTACAGAAACGACAGAATTTACTGTCGTTTTGATCCTCATCCTCGCTTGAACCTCATAAAGAGTTACTAATATTCTTCCGTGCCCTCTCTCGCTACGGCTTTCGGCGTGGGACTTCTATTCTGCCTCTATGGTTTACCAGCATATACGCACGAGCCAAGATGCGACATTTTTTTCTGGACGCCTCCTGTCTCAGACTCGTTGCTCCATGTGCTTGAAACTTCACTCATAGGTGGCTCTGCATGTCCGCTTTATTGCACATGAGTATTATCCGGATTGGTTTTTGCGTTGAAGGGGAAAAAATACATTACTTCTGCCTGAAATGTAAAGACCCCCAAAAACGTGCGATTTTCTGTATTCCTTTGTCTTGTCATCTGTGCAGCAGCGTTCCGAAGGCTTACTCTGTCAATGTAAGTCACAAGACAGGTCACACAAGACACATCATGTTGGCGGTGCCTTGTTTGCAAAGAACGGTGGAGCAAAATAGTACCGGGCTCTGTGTGGTTTTATTGCACATCATATGAGCGGCGGACTTAAGGAGGTTTGCCCAGGGGCCTACGGGCTTTACTTTGAAAGCTTGGATTCCAAAAACTAATTTGCGTAGTCCATTATCACGGCGTGCCTCATCTAGCTGCACGCGATATCTCGTATTGCCCCGAGGGTTAGGGCAAGATGACACAATCTGCATTTTTGAATTTCTTTGGTTATATCACGCCGGTTGCGCCCGTTCTGCATTTGCAGGTCGGAAGCTCTAGACAACTGAGACCCCTGCCTGTGGTTAGCGTTTTGAAAAACAGTAAAAGTAAAATTTCATAATCCACTGCAAATTTATGTCTCACCTTGCCCCAACTTACTCTATTGTGGGAAGAGTTTAATGTGGGCTTTCAGGAATATTACGAAAGTTTCAATTATTTAGGATATTAGTGTAGCTGACCATCAGCAACGTTTAACGTCTCAGTGGCACTGGTAACAGCACGGCAACATTCGATGTTGCCACGGACTGGGTGCAGTATGAGTCCCTCGCAGCCTCCAGGTTACATTAAAATATCACAGCAGAAATTTAGCCGTCGCTGTGTACGACGCTGTGCGTCAAACCATGAAAATGGCGTACCTATGCGCATAACGCTGGGTGACCATCATAATCCGCCATTTCAGAAAAGATTGGCACCGCCGGGCGGCCAACGCGCAGAACGAAGTGGTAGGCATGAGCGTAGCGAGTGAACAGTGAGTGAAGTTCCTGTAACGATCCAAAGCTGGATCAACAGTATTGTAAACAAACAAACATATTATATTCGTATTTACGATGCACATGCAAGGCTATTTTTGTTCTCATATCAAGACGTGGAGTCCCAAGAAGCAACATTGTCGACTTGGGACACTCATCACAAACTCTAGAAAGATCGTAAGCAGTTTTCTGTGCCCCAACAGCAAGCAAATACAGGACTTTATTCATTCATGTAGATACATGCAAAATATGGGCGCTCTTGGATATCTGTTCAGTAGAAAAAATTAACGCATCCGATGAGATGCACGGGGCAAGACACAACAATTTAATGTAATTTAAATTTAACGTACACGTAAAACTGATAAGTGAACTATTATGAACTATTATATTTGTTCCCCAGGGGTCTATTTTTTTTGCATATTGCCTACGATTTTCCAGCAAGTTTTCCTGTTTCCTAGGATATTTGCAGCAAAACAGAGGCGCACGCAAAAGCAAGCGACCAACGACGCATCAGACTTGTGGTGCCCGGTTTGTGTGTTTGAGACAATCTGCATTTTTAAAATTTCTTGTTGTGTGGTTATTTTAAACCGGTTATATCACTTTAAGCTCAAAAGCTCTAATCCCCTGAGAATACGCACATGGCGATTTTTTTAACACACGAAAAATAAAAATTTCATGCTAAATTCACATTTCTGTCTCATCTTGCCACACCTTACCCTTACATAGTCACTTTGCCGGTCGTAGTAAGTATATTCTGAACATCAAGCATGACAATGTTGAAAGGCAAAGGGGCCAGAACCAGAACTCCACCTTTGGGTACCCCAGGCCTCGACATGACGCGGTGGCTCCGCTGACACCGGAACAAACGAGATTTCACGTGATTGCAAAGTGGATTATATACGGTCAAACGCCGGGTGGGCATCAAGGAATACACTAAAACGTCCATTTAGGCTCGTTGGTAACATGCTTCTATTTCACTCAAACAGATAAAGACACAACAAATACTTTATTTCAGGATGATGGGTGGGGAGTTACATCGCCGTTGGTGATACTCTACCCCGTTGCTGGAGATGAAGCAGGGAATGAAGGAACGGGTCCCCCCACACTGAGGATCGAAGTCCTGTGGCGTCCAAAAAGGCGAAGAGAGCCTTGATGACCGTTGGCGAGCTGGATGCGGCTAGGGGCCAAGCAATTTTGTGAGAGAGAGCGGACGGCCCGGTCGACATCTTGCGCAGCACCGCAGTGACAGCAGTGGGCAGAGTTAATTTGTCTCAAGCTGTAGCGCCACTGTGCTGTGAAGGCCATGTCGACGCGCATTCCATGAAGTTATGCGGCGTCTTGATGAGAGATATGCGCTGGCATGCGGAAAGGGAGCGTTCGGTCAACTCTGCTCAGCATGCCGGGGGGTAGTATGTCGGCGGTCCGTTGGCAGGTAGCCAGAGGAGTCACAGGAGCAAGTGATCCGTGCTTCGCATCCCAGTCGGGACAATTATAGATTATGTGGAGGTGTTTAAGTTTTTCTCAGATATATCTCACTCATGAAGAAACATGCAAACATCCCTTGCTTCTGGCATCTGTATAGTCTACAGCTTGAACATCCATACCCAGAATTGGATTTCCTGGCTAGACATGGTATTGCAGTTCTTCTCAGCGAATGTTACCCGAGAGTTAGGAACCAACGCAAGCAATGCTCACACAGAACCTGTTCTGGAGAATAATTATTCGCTAGGGCTTATCAGTTGCCCGTAAGAAAGGATGTGACCTTAGAATATGGTAAAGAACAGCTTTCTTTTTACGCTAGATCTGTGTCAACTAAAAACTCTTCCAATTGCAGGCAACGCTCTTTGGCGTAGCCAAATACTTTTTGTATAGTGCACTAACTGTCGCGTTTTTAAGTTTTCACTACGTCGGGAGCCTGATGACACCTCAAGGCACCTGAACATATATGGAGTCAAGTGAAGGCGTCTGATGTTATATGAAATTACCTAAGTCACCAGAAGCCACCTGAGGATGTCAGGAGTCACCTGAATTTATTCGAAGTCACTTGGAGTGAGCTGGAGTCACCCTGACGACGTCTGGGGTCACCTTCGTACGTCTGGAGTCACCTGAAGTCACCCGAAGTCACCTCAGGACTTCTAAAGTCACATGAAGTCGCACAAGGATGTCTCATCACATCGGCAGTCACATGACGTCATTTCGAGTCGCCTGAAGACATCTGCTCTCATATGATGACATCGGCAGTAACTTCAAGTTACCTGAAGACGTTCTGAGTCACCTAAAGTCACTTGAAGTCGCCGTAAGACGCCTGGAGTCAACTGCGGTCACATTTTATTTGTTTATTTATTTATTTGAAATAATACTGGCTTCCTCCTGGAAGCCTAAGTAGGAATGGGAAATGACAACAAAACCGAATAATGACAGAATTATACATCTATGCCAACTGCCCTGACAGCAATGACAGAAACTGAACTACAGTATTCGCCGTGACAACCTCCTCCGGTAGGCTTTTTCATTCCTCTACCGTCCTGGGGAAAAAAAGATAATTTAAACGCGTTTATTCTACATTGGTATGGCTTTAACTGCAGAGCGTGTACACGACGAATAGATCTCTTTTCCTGGAACATAATGTACTGATCCCTATTAATATTAAGCTTATTTTTGAGGATAAGAAATATAGTCTTGAGTCTTGCAATTTTACGTCTATTGACCAAATTCTCCAAATCCGCTTTGTAGTAAAGATCTGACACCGAACTCAGTCTCTCGTATCTATTAAAAATAAAGCGAAGTGCTCTCTTTTGGACTGCTTCAATTTTAGAAATATTTTTTACAGTTAACGGATCCTGCACAACACTTGCGTATTCTAATACTGGTCTAGCATAGGCTCTATATGCCGATAACTTTGTCTGCCACGTGGCATGTTGAAGATTACGTTTTAAATACCAGAGCTTAGCGGAAGCCTTCTGGACGATGCTATCCACATGCAAATTCCATGTCAAAGTATTTGAAATATTTACACCAAGCTATTTAAAATTACTAACATTGGATAACGTACATGAATTAATCTGGTAATCGAAAAATAGTACTTTTTTTTCTAGTCACATTCATGCACACACACTTCTTCGGGTTTAAAGCCATCTGCTAAGTGTCACACCAAGTCACAACCTTCTGTAGAGACTCATTTAACAAGACTTGATCTTCAACAGTTTTAACTTGGGAATAAATAACGCAATCATCTGCAAAAAGGCGGCAACGTGCGGAAACACCCTTCATAAAATCATTGAAGAAAATTAAGAATAAAAGCGGTCCAAGAACTGACCCTTGCGGGACACCTGACAAAACGCGGGAGCAAGTAGACCGGGTTTGCTTTACTTCTACATATTGTTGTCTACCAGAAAGATAATACATGGGTTAGAAATAGTTTTACCAAGCTTCAGAAGCAATTTTTTGTGCGAGACTTTATCAAGCACCCGGGATAAATCTAGAAATATAACATCAACCTGACCAAGAGAATTCACAATCTCCGCAAAATCATGTACGATTTCGATTAATTGAGTTAATGTGGAGACCCCCGCCCGAAATTCATGTTGAAATGGGTTAAAAAATATATTCCCTTCAAGGAAGGATATTATATGTTTACTAATTATGTGCTCTAGAACCTTAGCGCACGTCGGCAACAAGGAAACCGGTCGGTAATTACAAACATCCTGAACGCTGCCAGCCCTATAAATCGGCACAACTTTAGCAATCTTCCACTGTTGTGGGACTGATCCTGTTGACAGCGATTTCTTAAAAATCAAGAAAAGGAATTCACTACACCACTCCGCGTAACGTGATAAGAACGTACTGGGAATGTCGTCCGAACCTACCGCCTTTTTGTTATCAATGTTAAGTAACAGCTGAAAAATTCCATGTATAGATAACTCAATGTCTAGAAGCGAATATACAATGTTATCGTCAAAGTCAGGTCGAATGCCATCATCAATGGTGAACACAGAACAGAAGTAGTCATTAACATATTCACAAATCACATTAATGTCACTAATCACAGTACCATCCACCTGTAACCTCTCAAGTGATTTTCGTGATGGGGATAAAAAACGCCAAAACCTGGCCGGATCCTCTTTGAGAAATTTGTGCAGTGTCACAATATAAAAATGAAACTTGGCACGTCGCACTTGAGCCTTAAAGCTCTCAACTAATTGCTTAAAAGCATCACCATTCCCCTGACGGTTCCTTTTCCGTTCTCTATTAACCACATGAAGACGGCTGAAGTTTTTCACGCCACCTGAACATGACACAGGGCACTTGAAGACATCTGGAGTCACCAAAGTTCTCCTCAAGGCACCTGTAGATGTCATGAGTCAGCTAAAGGTACTCGAAGTAACTTACTTAAAGTCAGCTGGAGTCCCTTGACGTCGGCTGTAGTCACCACAACACGTCAGGTGTCAACTGATAGACGTCCGGAGTCAGCTGAAGTAACGTGAATATGTCTGGAGTCTCCTGAAGTCATTTGAAGTCACCTGAAGACGTCTGGGTCATCTCAAGTCACCTGAAGCCATTGAAGTTGTCAGGAGTCACCTAATGTTAATCGACAACACATGATGCAGCTTTTCGAGATCATCGGCAGGTGATCCAGAAGTGAGCTTGCCCTCGGACACATTTTTGAGTTATACACCCGATAGCTCCCAACGCTGATTGCCATAGCATATTATTTTTTTGTATTCTGCTGACTGTCGTGTTACTACTTTTCACTATGATGTTCTACGTTACGTCTCTTTGAGTCAAACTGTATCAGAATGCTCTTGTGCATATCCCTATTGAACTTTTGGTATGATAATCGAAAAATGGAAAATTGACCTTCTTTGAAAATCGGCATTTCAAATCCCGCACAAGACGATTTTTTTCCAACACAAATTAATCTAAATTTTCTTGTTTTATCCTAATTATTTTGTTCTGAGAAGGACCTCGGTTTAATTGAAGTCTCGATACAGCCTCTTGAATAGTCGGTTCGTGCTTGCTGAGATGCAACACTACTGGTATCAGTTTGAAATAGAGTTCAAAACATGGCTTGGGAGTGGCAACTAACTAGGTAGTACCACGCGCATATAGCCGAGTTTCCTTAGTCGGAGGGGAAATCCCAGACCTCTTAGTTGCATCCAGAACCTCACCCACCACGAGATTTCGACCCTTACCGACGCAAGCAGTCTCCGGCATGTGCGTGCCTTAAACCACTAGGCTACCCAAGAACCGATCAAACACACACAAATTGGGAATTTTCTGAAAGAAACGACGACGGTGTTTTGAGCTTCAAAATATATCTGTCAGGAAAGGATTTGGTGCCACATTGAAAAGAATACAGACACAAGGAGAACTGCAGTTTAGACAACATACTTGTCTATAGCGTGCAAATTTGTTAGACGATCTTTCGGAAAATGTGTTAGCTACGGGAGCCATGAAATCAGAGCCTAGTAGCTCTCTTCGAAAACGCATCCGAAATTGTTCCTAGTTAGGCAGATGTATGATTATTCGAAGTGGTCTAGTATAGACGTTATCGGGCAAGTGATCCGTGTTTCGCATCCCAGACGGGACAATTATAGATAATGTGGAGATGTTCAAGTTTGTTCTAAGATATATCTCACTGATGAAGAAACATGCAAATATCTCTTGCTTCTGGCATCTGTATAGTCTACAGCTTGAACGCCCATGCCCAGAATGGGATTTCCTGGCTAGACATGCTATTGCAGTTTCTCTCAGCGAATGTTACCCGAGAGCCAGGAACCAACGCAAGCAATGCTTGTACAGAACCTGTTCTGGAGAATAATTATTCGCTAGGGCTTTTCAGTTGCCCGTAAGAAAGGATGTAACCTTAGAATATGATAAAGAACAGCTTTCTTTTTACACTAGATCTGTGTCAACTAAAAACTCTTCCAATTGCAGGCAACGCTCTTTGCCGTAGCCAAATACTTTTTCTATAGTGCACTAACTCTCGCGTTTTTAAGTTTTCACTACGTCGGGAGCCTGATGTCACCTTAAGCCACCTGAACATATCTGCGGCCAAGTGAAGAGGTCTGGTGCCATATGAAATTACCTGGTCACCTGAAGCCACTTCAGGATGTCAGGAGTCACCTGAATTTACTCGAAGTCACCTGTAGTGAGCTGGAGTCACCCTGAAGACATCTTGAGTCACCTGAAGTCACCCGAAATCACCTCAGGAGATATAAAGTCACTTGAAGTCGCACAAAGATGTCTCATCTCATCGGCAGTCACATGACGTCATTTCGAGTCGCCTCAAGACATCTGGTGTCGTATGATGACGTCGGCAGTAACTTCAAGTTACCTGAAGACGTTCTGAGTCACCTAAACTCAATTGAAGTCGCCGTAAGGTGCCTGGAGTCAACTGAGGTCACATGAAGACGGCTGAAGTTTTTGAAGTCACCTGAAGATGTCTGAGGGCACTTGAAGACATCTGGAGTCACCAAAGTTCTCCTCAAGGCACCTGTAGATGTCATGAATGAGCTAAAGGTTCTCGAAGTAACTTACTTAAAGTCAGCTGGAGTCTCTTGACGTCGGCTGTAGTCACCAAAACACGTCAGGGGTCAACTGATAGACGTCCGGAGTCAGCTGAAGTAACGTGAATATGTCTAGAGTCTCCTGAAGTCATTTAAAGTCACCTGAAGACGTCTGGGTCATCTCAAGTCACCTGAAGCCATTGAAGTTGTCAGGAGTCACCTAATGTTAGTCGACAGCACATGATGCAGCTTGTTGAGATCCTCGGCAGGTGATCCAGAAATGACCTTGCCCTCGGACACATTTTTCAGTTATACACCCGATAGCTCCCAACGCTCCTTGCCATAGCATAGTATTTTTATATTCTGCTGAATGTCGTGTTTCAAATTTTTCACTATGATGTTCTACGTTACGTCTCTTTGAGTTGAACTGTATCAGAATGCTCTTGTGCATATCCCTATTGAACTTCTGGTATGATAATCGAAAAATGGAAGATTGACCTTCTTTGAAGATCGGCAGTTCAAATCCCGCACAAGACGAAATATTTTCCAACACAAATTAATGTAAATTTTCTTGTTTTATCCTAATTATTTTGTTCTGAGAAGGGCCCCGGTTTAATTGAAGTCTCGGTACAGCCTCCTGAACAGTCGGTTCGTGCTTGCTGAGATGCAAAACTACTGGTATCAGTTTGAAATAGAGTTCAAAACATGGCTTGGGAGTGGCAACTAACTAGGTAGTACCACGCGCACATCGCCCAGTTTCCTTAGTCGGAGGGGAAATCCCAGACCTCTTAGTTGCACCCAGAACCTCACCCACCACGAGATCTCGACCCTTACCGACACAAGTAGTCTCCGGCATGTGCGTGCCTCAAACCACTAGGCTACCCAAGCACCGATCAAACACACACAAATTGGGAATTTTCTGAAAGAAACGACGACGGTGTTTTGAGCTTCAAAAATAGATCTTTCAGGAAAGGATTTGGTGCCCCATTGAAAATAATACAGACACAAGGAGAACTGCAGTTTAGACAACATACTTGTCTATAGCGTGCAAATTTGTTAGACGATCTTTCGGAAAATATGTTAGCTATGGGAGCCATGAAATCAACGCCTAGTAGCTCTCTTCGAAAGCGCATCCAAAATTGTTCCTAGTTGTGCAGATGTATGATTATTCGAAGTGGTCTAGTATAGACGTTATCGGGCAAGTGATTCGTGCTTCGCATGCCAGACGGGACAATTATAGATAATGTGGAGGTGTTGAAGTTTTTTCTAAGATATATCTCACTGATGAAGAAACATGCAAATATCCCTTGCTTCTGGCATGTGTATAGTCTACACCTTGAACGTCCATGCCCAGAATGGAATTTCCTGGCTAGACATGCTATTGCAGGTCTTCTCAGCGAATGTTACCCGAGAGTCAGGAACCAACGCAAGCATTGCTCGTACAGAACCTGGTGTGGAAAATAATTATTCGCTAGGGCTTTTCATTTGCCCGTAGGAAAGGATGTAACCTTAGAATGTGATAAAGAACAGCTTCCTTTTTACGCTAGATCTGTGTCAACTAAAAACTCTTCCAATTGCAGGCAACGCTCTTTGCCGTAGCCAAATACTTTTTCTATAGTGCACTAACTCTCGCATTTTTAAGTTTTCACTACGTCGGGAGCCTGATGTCACCTCAAGGCACCTGAACATATCTGGAGTCAAGTGAAGACGTCTGGTGTCATATGAAATTACCTAAAGTCACCTGAAGCCACCTGAGGATGTCATGAGTCACCTGAATTTACTCGAAGTCACCTGTAGTGAGCTGGAGTCACCTGAAGTCACCCGAAATCACCTCAGGAGATCTAAAGTCACTTGAAGTCGCACAAAGATGTCTCATCTCATCAGCAGTCACATGACGTTATTTCGAGTCGCCTGAAGACATCTGGTGTGATATGATGACGTCGGCAGTAACTTCAAGTTACCTGAAGACGTTCTGAGTCACCTAAAGTCATTTGAAGTCGCCGTAAGACGCCTGGAGTCAACTGAGGTTACATGAAGACGGCTGAAGTTTTTGAAGTCACCTGAACATGTCTGAGGGCACTTGAAGACATCTGGAGTCACCAAAGTTCTCCTCAAGGCACCTGTAGATGTCATGAGTGAGCTAAAGCTACTCGAACTAACTTACTTAAAGTCAGCTGGAGTCTCTTGATGTTGGCCGTAGTCACCACAACACGTCAGGTGTCAACTGATAGACGTCCGGAGTCAGCTGAAGTAACGTGAATATGTCTGGAGTCTCCTGAAGTCATTTGAAGTCACCTGAAGACGTCTGGGTCCTCTCAAGTCACCTGAAGCGTCACCGGCTTTGAATCCCTCTGCCTGCCCTGCTGTCTGGGCTTTTTCCTGGGTTTTCCTCGGACGCTTGAATACATTTGTCGGCACAGTTCCCTTAGGACGCACATTCCCAGAGGTCGTCAGTCGTGACGCTGCCCACCTCTGTGAGACCGACAGCGGGAAGCCCTTTCAGCAACTATCACCGCCACCACCACTGTGCGTTCAACACATGGTAAACTTTCCGTGTCGCATTCACTTGAAGCAGTGCAACGGAAGTTGGCAATAACGATTGCACACGTTCGACGAACTGAAGGCAGCGATCGACAAGTACGCCAGTGATAATTTCATAACGTTTTATGTTCGCGATGGCAAAACAGTGCAAGCTGTCATAAGCAAAGTAAAACGCTATTTTGATAAAAGAATCGGGATGTACCAGGCCTGAAGGGTGCCTGCCTGAAAGGTGGCAAAAACTTCAGAGTCGCGGCACCGGAGACCGCCATACCAGGTAAGCTCCTGGCTTTCGTGTTTTGTGACCAATTTTCTCAGCAGCTGGGACACGGTCTAGCGAGAGACGCTTTTGCACCACCTTTCAAAGTGACTGCCCTGCATTCATACGCTGTACTGAATCCAGTGAGGGCAAAGCGCTGCAAATCACACAAATGTGCTTGGAGCATAACCGTACGCTGTCCAAGGTGAGCGTCCTGCGCCGGTCTGCTTCATAGTTTTGCTGCAGGTCTGAGACAAAATTCGGTAAATAATCGACATGTTTTCCGCATAGGCATTATACGACCGCCTGCCAAGCAATAGGGCAACAGCAGCTCCTGAAGCCAGAGCCGAAGCCATTGAATGGTCGTCCCTTGTTGCGAACAGAAAGTTGATCAAAAAGAAAATTTAGCAGAAGTCTGGAAAATTGTGCCTGTTGAAGGACTTGAATAATGCCACGGGCTGTGTTCTTCCAGACGTAAGGAACGACGTGGAAAAGGTGGCTAAGCTCATTCACGAAAAAAATGGTAAAGTCAACTACGGTGACCTGGCTAGCGTACCTAGCTAGGCGTACACAGTTGGAACCGCACTCAGAACTGCCAATGAGTGCAAGCAATAGCTATGACAATTAGCAAGTAATCGCGTGCGGTAAGATGAGACACACCGTGGTAATGAACTATGCAAATTAGTTTTTGCAATCCAAGCAGTTAAAGTAAAGCCCGTAGGCCCCTGCGCAACCCCCTTGAGCCCGCCGCTCACGCTCACGTGATGTGCAATAAAACCACACGCTATTTTTACTCTCACCATTCTTTGCACACAAGGCACCGCCAGCATCATGTGTCTGTGCGACCTGTCTTGTGACTTACATAGACAGAGTAAGCTTTCGAAACGGTGCTGCACAGAAGACAAGAAAAAGGACTACAGAAAATCCCGCCTTGTTTCCGGGTCTTTACATTTCAGGCAGATGTAATCGATTTTTTTTCTCTTCAATGCAAACACAAATCCAAACAATTCTAACATGTATAACAAAGCGGACATGGGGAGCCACCTATGAGTGAAGTCTCAAGCGCATGGAGCAACGTGACTCTGAGACAGGCGGCGTCCAGCAAAAAAATGTCGCAACGTAATGTAAAAAATGATGTGGAACGTAACTAGTTACTTTTATAACTACAGTCGACCCGCTTTCATTCGGACTTCATTTATCCGAACCCTGCGCTATCCGGACAAAAAAGCATGGGGACGGATTTCTCTCCATGTATTTCGCCCTCTTTATCCGGACTTCAGCTTCCGGACTCGGACGAGAATTCCAGGGAACAAAAGTGACCAATACCCAACAATCGGCTTCAGGTATCCGGTATTTTCCAGGAAGGACACTTGGCCTACACCTAGTCAAGCGAGGTCGAGAACCCTGGTCGTGGCCTTCTTTGTACTGACACAAAAATGTGTTGCTAAAGAGAATCTTCTCCCTGTCCGACTTTGCACGTTACACAAAAGTAATCCACTGGGCAGTCTGGTCATTTCAGACTGAGAAGGTCCGCAACGAGGACCCCTGCGCTGCAATCATCGTCAGGTCGTCGCTTCCGATAGTGTTCAAAAATAATCTGGTGATGAAAGCGTGGACCCACTAGCTGTGACGGTAGAAAATGTGTGGGCGGCACTGAGAACAGCTCTATTTTTTTTTCGAGCAACAGAACAACATTTCGCAAGTCAATGTCATTCGAAAAGGTTTGCAAGAACTGGATGCGTGTATTAGAACGAAACAGATGACAATCGATAGTTTTATATGTAATGTACGATATGGATGTCCTTTTAGTACCACTCTGCATTTTCGTGTTTCACTTATCCGGTTCCCCCGCTATCTTGACATTTTCACAGCAAAACGCAGCCATCCGGATAAACGCGGGTCGACTGTATTTAGTAATACTCTGACTTAGACACCTTTCAAGATTGGGTATTTAGCACTCTGCTCAGACCCGGACTTCTCTATTCAGTGTCACCAAGACTTTCCACTGTATACATAGAGCCGTTGACCCGGGAAATGATAAATGAAAGGACCACTGCACTGAACCTCATGGGTAACCTAGCAAAGCTGTTGGCGTTCGCCGAGACGTCATCATCTGAACTTCAACAGCGACCCGAAGCTGTTGTTTCAATCTGGTACTTCAGTGTGTCTTTCTCCCCACTCGGCAGCATGTATAGTGCAACGAGGCTTCTCAAGTACAGCTCTTAATGATTGATTGCTACATATTCCGAATTTAGTGAAGAAAGCAGTTGAATTTGTCCTGGATGCATGGATCTTTGAACACTTGTGATTTTTGTATTCAGATTATTGATGTGAATAGGAAGCGCTCGCAGTCAATGCCAATCATATCTACGTACGTCCACACCACGGAGAAATGGCTGACCATGATAACACCAAAGACGACGATATACCTACACCCGGCTGTGTAATTCGTTGTTTTGTGTTGCTTCTTTGTTGCGTCTCCTTCTTGCTTGATGATGATGCTTGTTTCCCTGTTCATTATTTGATGGATCGTTAGTTATTCTTTTAGCTGGTTGACCAGTTTGTTTGTCCGTTGTATCGTCTGTTGCTTCGAAGATAAACATCGTTATGCTTATACGCATTTTGTTGTTGTGTCTGTTAGAGCCAAACGTGTTCCTCCGCCAGTTTTCTTACCTACTGTTTGAAGTCAGTTTGGCAATGCAGCAATGCCACTCGAGTCCAGAGTGTTCATCGAAAGGAGCAGTGAAACCTCGCTCCTAAAAAAATTCGCTTTTGTGCGCGTCGTACTGTACGTTGCCTTCTTGCAGAATAAAAAGAACGAGATATAGAGAGAAAAAACAACTAATGCCCGTTGGTGGCTTGTCTACGACCTGCCTTCGAAAGACCATAACCTCGTTTAGAGAGCCTGCTACAGAAGAAGAGAGGACGGCGACATTTTCGTGATGTTCGCAGTCCGTCGTGAGTGAGTACACCTGAAGGAACGCCGTGTGAAATGTGAGGTCTGACTGCTCGCTACGTCACACTGATATCCTGACATCACTCCCGCTGATCGAACTGGGCCTCCCAAGCTACACGCCACCGCTCACGAAATTGTTATTTATTATTTTATTTATTTCATCACACAAGTGATTAGGAGCAGACGCTAAAAAGTCACAGGAGACTTGCCAAGGCCTCTACCCCCTACAGCAGCACATATTAAATAATCACAATGTATGCAACACTATGCACAATGGTAAACAAGTACAGAAATGTCACTCAACCATCAATAATAATAAATAGCGAATGAAACAAATATCAGCTTCGAACCTTACTCCTGCTACAGCAATGTAACGTTTGTATACAGTAGTGATTATTATAAATTTCAAAAATATATTAGCAAATCATTTCTGTGTAAAGACACCGGATCGCATGTATTATCATTGAGTAATCTAACTAAATTATATTGCAACCTGTGGAACCCATACGACGTCCGGCACTGTGGAACTTTATATTTTAAAGGGTGGCGGTAATTGTAAACAGGATTAGAATTTCTAAGCTCGCCACGTCCAACTGCCCTTCGGTACGTCAGGATGAGCCTCAAGCAATGAAGGGTGTGAATTCTGGGGATGCGATACTTCTCGAATAGGCCCTCTGTCGTATAGTTGTAGCTTACGTCTTCTAGAATACGTAAAAATTTCTTCTGGAGAACCAGTAGTTTCGAAAGTGAGTGTCTGGAAGTTATTCCCGAGACTAACAGACAGTAGCTAAGATGCGATTTGATGTGCGCGTAGTGTATTCATTTTAGTGCCTGACGTGAGAGAAAATATTTGCATCGATGCAGTATTATTATTATTATTAACTGAAACTTGGCTGACCACTGATATTGATGACTCTGAAATATTGCGTTCTTGTAACGATTTTGTTATTTATCGTTGTGATCGTACTAAACATCGGGGTGGTGGCGTACTTATTGGTATTAGAAATACATTCCAGTCAATTCGTGTTGACACAGGTCCCTCCCCACTTGAAATGTGTTGGATATCTACCAAGCTAGGGCTAAGTGATATATTGATAGGAGTGTTGTATCGGCCACCTGGTGTTTCTAGTTTGGTAACTCTTTTTTCTGAGGTGCTTGCATCACTTTCCGTGTGCTTTCCGCAACATTACCCCGGAATAGATTGGGCTATCCCCTGTGGTGGCATAAGGGAGGAAAGCAACTTTCTAGATATGTGTCTAAAGTTTGGCCTCACACAGCTGGTTTCCGAACCGACACGAATAACCTCATCCACATCTAATATTATCGATCTCGTCCTCACAACAGACCTCGGGGTTTTTGGTGATCTTCTGTATCCGATATCCCTGAGCGATCATAGGGTTGTCATTGCTCCTCTTTGCCTTTCTTCTAAGCGTACAAAGTGTAAAAGCAAAATCATTAAGCTGTATGACATGGCCAACTTTGATAAAATCAATGAGGAGCTCGCATTGTTTTTCCCATCTTTCTCAGCATCTTTCAGCTGCTATTCCATTCATCATAACTGGGAAGTTTTGAAAAATAAAATTCTTCAGCTTATAGAGGACTTGGTCCCCTCTTGTACAGTAAGGGATACTTGTACGCAGCCCTGGTATACGTCGGAACTTAAAAAATTGAGTAACAAGAAAAACCGGCTCAGGCGAAAAGAAGCGGCTCTGAGTCAGTATTTGCTCTTTACCGCAACTGTGCCAAGATATTCAGAGAGACAGCACAGAATGCGAAACGTAGCTTCTATGCGAAAGATATTCCTAACAAGCTTACAATTAATCCAAAGAAATTTTGGCGTGTTATTAACCCAAAATCAAAGCAGGCGATTTCTCCGAAAGATGTTGATGGTTCAGTTGTTCCCGAGTGGGTTTCCTGTAACATTTTTAATAATGCATTCGCTAGTGTTTTTGTTGATGATTCACGTTTTCAACCATCATTGTCGCGGCCGTACCAATTTCCTCCTGTGTGTCCAATTAATATCACACCTAATGGTATTCAGAATGTCATTGAAAATATGAAGCTGTCATCCGCCTGTGGCCTTGATTGCATCAATGTTAAAATGTTAAAGAACACAAAGGCAATCTCATCACAATACTTATCCCTATTTTTTTCTCAATCTCTTGCCTCCGGTATTGTTCCTAGAGACTGGCGCTCGTCAAAGATAGTTCCACTCTTTAAAAAAGGCGATAAGCTGGATCCTCTGAATAATCGTCCGATAGCTTTAACTAGTGTCCCATGCAAAATCCTTGAACATATAATCTTCTCGCCGTAACAAACACGGCTTTCGAAAGGGCTACTCATGCGACATCCAATTAGCTTGCTTCATACATGACATTCAGTTTAACTTAGACAGTAACATTCGCACGGCCGCCATATTTTTAGATTTCTCCAAAGCATTCGATACTGTCATTCACCCAGGCCTTCTTTATAAGGTATCGCCACTTAACTTACATCCCCTTGTTTTAGCTGGTTCAAAAATTACCTCCACGACCGTTACCAAATAACGCTGGTAAATGATGCTCTCTCTTCTCCATTACCTGTGTTATCCGGCGTACCCCTGGGGTCAGTACTTGGACCACTTCTCTTCCTAATCTTTATTAACGATCTTCCTAATTCCCTCTCTTCAAATATTCGCCTCTTCGCAGATGATTGTGTTCTCTACCACAGCACACCTTCCGTTACTGATCAGCTTGCACTTCAACATGACCTTGATCTCATTTCCGCGTGGTGTTCTAACTGGAAGATTTCCCTTAATATGTCTAAATGCTCGCACGTTTCTTTCACGAGTTCTAGACTACCTTCTAACGCTGATTATACCTTAAATAATTGTCCTATTTCTAAATCTGACTCATATAAATACCTAGGGATTCATCTAGTTTCGAATCATGTTAATGCGATTATCAACGAAGCTAACCGTAAACTTGGATTCCTACGCCGTAATTTAAGGCATGCGCCACCATCTGTTAAAAGACTAGCATACAGTACCCTTATTCGTCCTAAATTAGAGTACGGTTCCTGTATCTGGGATCCGAATTTACTTACACTAAATAACTTACTTGAATCTTTCCAAAACCGTGCCGCACGGTTCATATCTACTGTCTATTACTATCCTTCTAGCATTCCATCAATCATGCTATCTCTAGACCTTCCTGACCTTGTGTTACGCCGGAAGTTTCTACGACTTTGACTACGACAAGTTTTTTCACAACACCTTTTTACGACCGAGTTTCATCACGGCTGCTTCCTATACATCGCCGAGACATGACCACATTCTTAAAGTTGAACGTTTTCTATGCAACATTGACCAATTTTCTCGTTCATTTTTTTCCGTACACATCCAACGAGTGGAATTGTCTTCCTCAGAACATGCCATAATTAACGATTTCATTGTATTCAAGCGAGAACTAGCCAATTTCCTGTGTATTTAATATTTCCGTGTTATTTATATTCTACTTGTGTTAACTTTTATCCTCGCTTACCCCCTCATGTAATGCCACAATGGGGCGCCTTGAGGTACTATCATAAATAAATAAAAGTATTCCCAAAATGGAGCAAATCCTGGAACGAACGTACGTACTGTATGTGGGTATCCCAAGACAATGTGGCTGAAAAGTGCACACCCAGAACCTTGACCGTATCAACTATGTCAACCGTTCTCCCATTTCACTAGAGGCAACTCTGTACATTAATCTTCTTATTCCTTGGTCTGAAAACAATTGCTTTTGTTTTGGTGGGGTTTAGTCTCAGGCTTCGCTTCAGACCATGTCAACAAATTGTGCAGCAACAAATTCGCTCTTGCAATTAATTAGTTAATATCCGTTCCAGAGAGAAACGTGCTGGTGTCGTCAGCGTAAAGCACAAACTTAGACCGGGAGTAGAGATTAACGACGTCATTAATATAGATATTAAAGAGGAGGGGTCCCAGCAAACTACCAATGACTAGGCACCGTTACAAAAATGTGTGGTGGTTACTGATAGACTGGGGGGGGGAGGAATTTAATGACAGAAAAAACGAGAAAAAGAAAGGGGAAAGGTCAGCCATGCAGCACGCCGGCTTGCTATTCCTTAAAAAACATAAATAAGAGAGAAAAAGAAATAACGAAATCAAATACATAAATAAGAAAAGAAAAGCCAAAAAAGAAACCCGGCTCAGAGAAAGCCCAGGAGGCCCGTATCACGCACAAAGCGGAGCACCACTTTTGTGACACTCCACTGACTAGCTCGCTGCACGGGGCCAAGGAGTGTTGCGAGAGAATCGTCTGTCCATCCGTCCGTGCACCGAAGCTCTGAGAGCTGTTGGCAGAGCACGGCCCGATAATGGTGGTAACGCTGACAGTGGAGGAGCTGATAGGAGATATCGTCTTGTACGGCGCAGCTGGGGCAAGTGGGAGATGGGACACGGCCCATTTTGAACAGGAGTGAACGGGTGAGGCAACGTTCAGCCGAAGACCATGTTGAAGGGACTCCTCCTCGCGGATACAGTGGCAGCCGATGACAAACCCCAGTGAGGGGTCGACGGACTGCAGGAATGCATGAGGTCGGATAGCGTCTACAAGAAACTGGCGGGTGCCGTTGCCGCAGAGACGCCGTATTATCAGGCGACACGCAGACACCAGGAGCGGCAGTAGGGGCACCGGCGTGGCCGCGTTTCGCAGCCGCGTCGGCACAGGTGTTTCCGTGTAGCCCTGCATGCCCGCGTACCCACTGAAGGCAGGTGGCCGACTGAGGAGAGGTGGGCGTACTCCTGAAGTACCATGGTACGCAGATCATTCACGACGCTCGGGTGGTATGCTGACAGGAGTGCCAAAGACGCCTTGATGTCTGTGAGGACGACCCACGCATCAGGCACAGACTCAGTGATATGCCGCAGAGCGCCAATCAGTCCGAGCAGCTCCGCATCCGCCGTTGCGGCCTTACATTCCTACTCCACTTTCGAGTGCCGTGCCATCACGCGTTTCCCATTTCATAGGGCCTTCAGTCTCCCTCATGTAGCACTGATTCCCGCCGCCGGCACTCATTTGTGGACATGTCCACGTCGGCATTCTTACATACATGCAACCTTTTTATACGCCGTTGCGAGGCCAACAGATGGTGTCTATTCTGCCTCAGTAACTGAGAGTGGGGTACTGGCTGCGATATGTAGTTCACTATAACAACAACTTTTGCAACAGTTTTGTCAATACTCCACAAAGTGTGATTTTTACATTAAATTATGTATTGGGAAGCGCTACCAGTGCCTCACCACTGGAGGTGCCGTCTTTATTACAGCCGCAAAAAGAAGTAACAAAAAACTGTCCAGCTACGTTGCATAGGTGCTATGCCTTTCTGCGATGAAAGTTATCGTGACATCTACTTCTGACACATATTAATAATAAAGAAAGCGGGACTCATTCTAACGACAAGGGTTCGCTTGGTCTGGCGTGGTGCAACCTTCCTCTAATCGACCGAATCCTGCCTAATTGACCAAATAATGTCAGGGCTCAGGGGATGCATATGCTACCCATGCAATATAGCCGGACAGTTTTTTATTACTTGTTTTTGAGGCTGTAATAAAGACGGCAATAGCAATAGCACGGCAATAGCAATCTAGCAATAGCCACTTGGTAGCCCTTCCTACTACAGATTTAATTTAAAGAAACGCACACGTTCTGCATTGACAAAACTCGTTATTGCTGTACTCAGCGACATATCGCGGGTGAATACTCCATTCTCAGTCGCTGCGGCATAATAGACAGACGCCATCTATTGGTCTCGCAACGGCATAGGGTTGCACGTAACTAAGAATGCCGTCGTGCACATGTCCACAAATAAGTTCCAGCGGCAGGAATCAGTGCTAGATGAGGGAGACCGAAGGCCCTGTGAAATGAGAAAACGCGCGATGGCGTGCCGCCCGAAAGTGGAGTCGGAGTGCTAGGCCGCAACGGCGAAACCTGGGCACGGAGAAAAAATCGCTGCATTAACCCTGCTGAAATAGTGCAACATATTTTTGCAGTTGCTTTTATTTGCAGTTGCATTTTTGCAGTTTTTTTATGGGATACGTTGGTCTTTCAGTGACCGCAAAATTATTGGAATAAGTTTTGCAGCGGCTGGCGTACGCCATACCAAACATCGGCAATTTTCTGCTGTCACTCTCATCTCTTTCCACAACGAAACGGAGCAGAATTGTGTTATATATATATTAAACGATAGAGGAAAGATTGCACATTAAAAATATACTTCAGTTACGGATATCTCACCTGCCATCGAGGAGCAATGAGCGCTAAAGAATGTGCAATTTTTGCCATATCTCCTGATTTCGGCATTTTTTCTTCAGCGTCCCCTTAAAGTGCGACCGTTTGCACTCCGTACAGGTATACTAGAGGGCCCAGACTTCACGTGTGCCAGCTACGAGGGTTGTGACGTCAATGAAACGGTGTTAGTAAGGCTGCAAAGCTGCTCTTCCCTCTCCATCTCTGGACTGGTTGATCGTAGGAAGCTCCGGACAACTGCTTTTGTCTTCACTGAAGGTCATTTCCAAAATATATTTTTTTCACTGAAATCAAAACATTGCCTACTGTTGATTTCGTTTACATTTTCAACGTGAAAAGAAATGATTAAAAATGTTTACACACTGACCCCCATACATAACTGCTCCATCTCTCTTTCCTCCCCCCCCCCGTTTTTTTTTTTTTTTTTTTTTTTTTGCTCTGCGCCTCTGTTCTCCGTACGGTTTTTCGCGGATCATATCCGGAGAGGCTGTTGCGATGCTGCAAGCCCAGAAACTTAGTGTAATAATTAGGATGATGCCATTCTCTGTACCTCTCTTCACTGATGATGCTGATGATGATTGGGAGTTTCGTGGAGCAACGACAACAAAGTCTTCACTAATACATCTTAATTACCATATCACTTACAGTGTGGTTTATCAAAATGCACGTGCAGACCAGGTCGCTGTAACTACTTAGTCAGGTTCGTGAGTCACAAGAACTGCTCGTATGTGTATGTGCTTCCTAGCGTGGACCGGAGCAGCACTACATCATGCAATGGTAACAGCAGTGCCTGACCACCTAGTTTCATTCTGAATTTTTCATAATTGAAGAGGGGGCTGGGCAGCATTATTCTATTTAGTGGTCAAGAGCCCTCGGGCCATACAATAGCTGACTGCAAGCCATGCACATGCGGCCCGCGTGTGTGAGGCCCCTGATTACCCTGATCTAAGCATTGCTTCACCTTAATCGAGAAATAAACATATATTGAGAAGTTAGCCGTCAAAAAGAACTCGTTACGAGTTAAAAATGCAACTAAGTTAATAACGAAGTACTTCGGTCTGAAATGTAACTCGCAGTTACGGAGTTACTTACTAAAAAGAACGAGTTACTTCCAAGTTAGTTCGGACACAAGATAGCACCACACAGATGCAGCGCGCGTGAGCAGTTGAGTTAGACCATGACTTGAGTCCAGTAAGGAGTGCAACACGCTTAGATAGTTTTCGTTTATGTCCAACAATTCGAACGCTTTGTATCTTACTTCCTGTGGGCGCACAATGGTTCAGTTTCATTTCAATGGCAGCGGTTCTTACTTCCTGAAGAAAATGTTGTCATTGATTGAATATCACTTTCTGTGGCATAAAATACCATGAAAGAACCGGAGAGAAAGCAAGAAAATAAGTGGACGTGAGTGAAAAGCGAATAAAAAGTAACTTGCAACTTAGCCGAAGTTACGTTGGCGAAGTTCGCTGAAAAAGAAACTAGTTCCTCTGAAAGTTACCACGGCGCAGAAGTACCGAGTTAAGTTACAAGTTACCAAAAAAAAGGAACTTAGTTACAGTGACGAGTTACCTCGAACTCTGGAAATAAATAATGTGCTCTAGAGCGTGTAGCACTTGTTTTGCGTTTTCTCCAAACCTACTCAAGAACACCTTTATTCTTGACATTGGGGTGTCTAATCGCCACCGGCGATATTCTATCCTGTTCCAGTTTCTACTTCCCTACACTCAATCCCATGCCAGTCTTCATACCACGGATCCTTGCAATCGGTTGTTGGAAATCTACAATAAACATTGGAGATCAAGTTGAAAGGTATAGGCTGCGATGGAAGGAAGGGGTCGCAATATCAAACCGCGTTATTGTTGTTTCGCTTCAGACTTATCTAAACTCGCTGATTGCTCTGTAATTTAGTTTTGGAGCACCTTACATTTTCCACGCATAACTATGCTACTGAATACAACGGACATCTGTCGACGTCTGTACGCTGCTCATAGCCACAGTTACTTCGCAGCTCTAACACGCAATAAAGGAAAGATGAATACAACGAGCCTCGTACGATGCACCCGATGCTCTCTAGATTTGTATTGTGAGGGACTAATGTCGCCTTCGGTAAAATACTACATACATAAAATACGGTAACACGAAAATGTTTCCTTCCCGGGCGGGGGGCCGTCAGATGTGCGGTGTCATTCAGAGATAGCGATAACACACCACGAAACGCGTTTCAAGATGGACCCCCACAAAAAAGCTCATTGTCAGGTTATCTTGGTTTCGTCACTGATTTTCCTTTCTCACACATGAGCCAATCAAATTTTCCGTACCTCCAGAAGACAACCGTTCTCGGTTGCTCAGTTGGTAACGTGCTGGCTTGTTGGGCTCAAGATCGCGGCTTCGATCCCGGCCGAGGGCGGTAGCAATGTCTGGGAGAGGTAAACGTTGCTTGCAGCACCCTGTGTTGGAAATTTCCCGCGCACGTCAAAAGAACCCGAGGTCGTCAAAATTATCCGCAGCCCTACCCTGCGGCACGTGCAACATGTCGCCACACTGCGCAGACAATCCCATGACAGTACCATTCCGGTAGACAAAATCTAACACGAGGGTTTAAGCTCGAAACTGCAACGCCTGTTGTAATTGTCCGTTCTTGTGTTGCTGTAAATTGCCCTGTGAACTATCCACCCGCGACTATATACCCACATGTATGGGCAGAGATTATTGTAAATACAGTAAAATAAAATTCGCTCAATGTTCTCTTCTTCTTCACAGACTCGTGTGTAGGTGACCTTATGTATTCCTAGCCATTGGAAGGCCTTCGATTCAATTGGCCTTCGATTCTAACACCCGTATTCACCAGCCAGCTTAAACCATTGGTTTAGTGACGTCGGGTTTAAATCGATCACGTGATCTCTCCGGCTCTGAAGCTCTTTCCAAAGGGTTGACCACGACGCATGCGCATTATTCACATTGTTACGAGATGGTTGACGGAAGGGAGAAAGTAACAGACGACAGGACTGCCAAGGGGAGGGCTCCCGTTTGTTTGTTTTTTTATTATGAATCTGTTAACGGAAGAAAAGTTCAGGCGGCGCTGGCGCTGCGCTTGCAGGTGGTTGCGGATCAGGGTGTTTGTAATCGGAGGTTGGGCCTACCTCTGTATTTATTAATGAAAATCTCTGCGACTTGTGGTTGATATGGTCGCTAAAAAAGTGTACATACAGAGCGTTTGTCACGTTATTTGAAAGGCAGCAGTACGTGTCCTCGCACAGATGACCGTTGTGCTTTTGTCGGTGTTCGCTCGTCGATTGTGGTTGCGTATAATAACTTCATCCGCACCGACCCTCGCTTGTTTATCATCTGTTGTGCCACCTGTCTGCAACGATCAAGACAGTCTCTCGATTGCTGGGGCATTCCAGCTGCATCTTTTATACGCTTTCGAGCTGATGTCATGCTCGCAACGTGTGTGCAAGTGCTTGATCACTGTAGGCTATGTCAACAGAAAGAACATCGATGCTGGTGTGGCCTTATCCTCCCACACTCATAACTTTTACGGTGTTATACCTTTAAGAAATCGATGTGGTACTTTCAACTTGTCAGAAGTCTGCAACGCGTTAGAGCATCTCTTTGCTGGATGTGTTTCTTTGGAGCACGACTCATACGGAAAACGTACTGAGGGTGCTGCCTCATTTACGTCCTCGTCCTGTGTGTGCGGCTTTTGTTTGTTTGTTTAACACCGTTTTCGTCATGTTGCCCAGGGCGTCCCTGCGTGTGAGCGTGGAAGTTGCCAGTGTCGTGAACCCCTGACAGTACGGTGCCGTGCTTAACTCTGACCTCTTTGATTTCTGTGTTTCAGCATATAATATTATTGTACGAAATCATTACGCACTAAATTGATTGTTCTGTTCATCCAACAAAGATTCATTATTACGATGTGGTTGTGTCTTGCTCTGATGAAATCTCACAAAATGGGAACATACCTATGTAAATATTTGTAATTAGTTATTAAGCATACTTGTCATGCTTGTCATCTGATATTATGTACTTGACATCACAGACGTCATAACTGCTAAAATAAACGGCCACACTTTAATGCCATTACAATACATCCTAGCCATTCACAATTTGCAGTTTATTGAGACCATGTACACAAAATATAGATATTAAAATGAACCAAATACCTAATAAAGTACGAGGTCTTATATCAGTTTGAATAGTGGTGTTTTAACGGTGGAGCAAATAGGAATGGACCAAAGACAACACACACAACAACAGCTGCAACATCAGCTACACACAAGCCTGTACTGCTATTTTGTTCAATAATTGTATTGTGCTTATTTGTTCAAAGCAGTATTTTATTGAGGAAACACTTTTACACACTTGGTTGGGGACTTACCTACTTTTCCATGCTCATTCTTTATAATCTTCGCTCTTGACTTCATACTGGTATTGTAAACAATTTCACTAGCATTATCATCGCACCATTCCATGGAAGATGAAAGATTACATTACATTGATGAAAGGTTACATTACATGCCAAACTATCACCACCACCAATGTCTAAAAACTTCCCACAGCTCATGCTGTGCTCTAATATGGCTGCCAACAGCACATCATGCACTAAACAAGCGTACTACGAAGGCGGTGTAGTTGGTACGAATTATGGTGTGTAGACAGGAAAAATATGTGGACAGAAGAATGACAACACGGATGACTGCATCATGAACTACGCTCTGTGAAATCACTTCTTATCCAGGTTTTCAGTTCAGGCTTCTTGCTCAGAAAGAATCTGCAAAGTGATGCAGTTACATTTGTCACCCCACTCTGGCACAGATCATTCAACTTTGACTGTAAAATGACATAAGGGGCCTTCTATATATAGACATAAGAGGCGTCGATCCCTGTCATATGAATGTGTGTATGAGTGTGCAAAAATGCAAGAGTGAAAGGAGGATGAGTGAGAGAGAGTGACTGGTTTGTCCCTTCAGATGACGCACCCTGGAAGTCGCTGAGAAGGCGTGTTAGCTTAGCTTAATTGGTACAGCCCTGGACCGGTAATCCAGAAGATGTGGGTTCGAGTCCTACAGCTGGCTAACCTTTCCAGTGACTTTCATCTTTCATCACTAAGAGGAAGACCGCAATGAACAAATGGATGCAACTCAAATAGGCTCATACAAAGGAAAGAACGCAAATTGAAATCAGGTGCATCTTACCCACAATGTGCTGTAGTCTTTTTATTAAAATTTAAATTATTATATACCTTTCTTCTATAATATCAGTTATTTTTGAGCCACCTTGGTTGTTGTCACTTTGCAGAAGCCGAAATATTCATCCAGTTGTGTCAGCACAAATCTATGCAACTGGACAGTTTAATCTAGTGAGCATGGTGTACTGCATCATCAAGGACAAAGTCCGGGAGCAGGTGTATGGGACACAGTGCTGAATATGTAGTAAAATGAAATAGATGCCTCTGCATGACTGACCACCTAACTTCAGTAATGAGTGATGAACATGCGCTGTCTTCAGGCAACATCTGGAAAGTAATACCTGGTGTATGGGGAGATGGTTTGCAACATACCAGCACCCAAAGCAACAGTTTCACAGATTCTGGACAAATGCATCACGTTGGGACACAACAACTGCAGGTAACTATTCGTTCCACTTTAGTGAACTATATTCACCCGTAAGGGTGCAATAGAAAACGTGGGAGAAGAGGGGGTTATAAAAAGAAACACAAGTAGTGTCAATCTCCCGTTAAAAAGAAACGAAAAATTCCACACACACAACCACAAGATTTCTGAACCTATGGTGAAGCTCATTGTTACACAAAAATGTTTTTCGTCAAAGTTAGTTTTGTTAGGGATGGCATGGTATGCCAGAAGCCTAATAAGCCTAAGCTAATTCCAGCCACATAACTGTAGAGCAATAAATTTTCTTCATATATGGCGTTGAAGAACTGCTTACCTGAAAGAAAATAAATAACCAGGTGTGACACATATACAATCATATGTCACAAGCATTTGGTGCCAGTGATTCAGTGAAACTAACGTGCACGAGATGCCACATATTCTCCTGGTGATGATGAGGGAAGAAGGAGCTTACCAGCAATAAATGTATGTCGTGGTGTGTCCTATTGCAACAGCATTCAGGCACTCTTTCGAATGACAGATCCATAGATGTTAGAATCATTTGTCATGACACTGATGGACACACTCTTAGTTACATCATAACTTTATTACCGTAGTAAGCCCATATTCTGTATGCCCTACACTCACTCCTTTAGGGGTGGAGTGCGAGTCAAGGCAGAGGTCAAATGAGAGTACCGGTTCTGCGTAGGTAACGTACAGGACATGTCATATAGGAATAACCGTGGACACTTTGCATGCACCTGAGCTGGTATAAGGAGAACAAGTTGTATACAAAATTGAAAGTACAGTGCAGTACTATGCATATGCATAATTGAAGTGAATATTGGTTTGGTTCACTACTTTGGAACTTGGCTATTCAGACATGTTGAAAACAGGCACAACACCAAATTACAGGCATTGTGGCATTCGCGATAAATAGGAGCATGATTGCAATGTGGATGCGGTAGAGTAGTATAAATCATATGGCATGATTCTTCGAAATTCTGAAGCCATATCTCAGCTATCAACAAGATAAAAGGAGAGTTATGTAATATGGGTGCATGTTTACCCTGCTTTACTGCTTCGTCTATATCCACACTGAACACATGTGCACAGAAATTAACTATGCGGTCATATGGCAGCTATCAATGACCTAAAAGAACGATAGCTACTGTTAACATGGGTTCATGCTCTTCGTCGTGCTTGTGTGCTCAGTGTGCTTGTGTGTGCTTGTGTCTCCTGTAGATATAAATGGCTGCACTTGCAGGACAATTAAATCCACCCATGTTAACGCAAGCTAACTTTCTCTTAAGTAGTTGACAACAGTCACGTAGCCATGTAGGTACAATTTATCCATGAGCTCATGCTGCAGCTATAGCGGATCCACATTTCCATTATTCTACTGTTATACTACCATTGCCATTATACCAATATACCATTATACTACTATTATAATTGCTAATATCATCTATTGATGAGTCTATAGCCAACGTTTTGTTATATTCATCTGGAATGTCCTATATGCAGTAATTGCATTTGATCTAATTTTCAACTTTAATTGCCGCCCAATGGGAGCCTCATAGTTTCTGTACACATTGCCCTTTCTTCCTGTACGATTCAGCTCTATTGCAGTACGACACCTCAGATATATTAGTGGAGTCCGCATGTGGAATACAGCAAGGATTTTTTTTTCTTTGTGCATCATTGCTCACTTATGTTGACCTTGATAACTAATCCAGCAGGGTATCGAGAGTGCATGCCTCTATGAAAAAAGTCATCCTTGTGGAACTACGTACTTTATTGTCTGAATATAAACAAAAAGTTCACAAATACATGGTTGTTGTTTTGAATGCGTCCATAACAGATAATGTTTCATAAATAATCTCAAAAATACCTGTGCTTATATATTGCACAAAAGCTGTCAGTGATTGGTCATGGTTATGTACCTCCAATTGTTGACCTCCAAAAGTAATGATGCTCCCAAAAGGTTTGCAACCTTCTTTGGCACGATGCTCTGTAGTATCTTTTGCAGAAGCAGACCTACAGACAGATCTACTGTTACCAGACGATAAATTCGATAGATTCTCTTCTGCTGTGGCCTGCTGAAATACGTAAAACACACATCTCAGTTTCATCTATGCTTGCATGTGAATCCAGGGAAAATGGGGACCTCATTCGCTTGTGCTCCAGTATTTTCATAATCTGGGAACCCAGAACCTGCTTAAATTTTGTGTTCAGTGTAGTGCAACAACATGCAATATCTGCACACCTCGATAGTACCCACCCACCAGCCACAAGACGCTAATGCACTTTATGATCAGTCCTATTGCAAGGTTAAATGTCTCTGGAGATTAGATACGCTGCGAAGAGGTGAGATATACTGGGATGGTTGATAAACATGCCTGTGAATAACGCCCCTCCACTTCTCCGTCGGAGCTCGCAACAACCATCTAGTATGTTATTGCTCTTACTGTACAATGACCGGGGTGCTTTCAGTGTGTATCACAGGAGATGACACTCATAATAAGCGCCAGCACTATTATGCTTTGTTTTCGTAGATGCACATTGACGTTCGTCCATCCACACGATCTCTCGGTCCATTGGATTGGTATCTGGATTTTGTCCTGGCACATGTCGATTGGCGATTTAACTCTCTTTGACCACACTTTCACGATGTTTTTTACGTTTACTATGCAAGAGTTCGCAATAGCGCCTTCTAAAAACAACTGCAGCATTCCGTGCCCACGGTCAAGCGTTACGCCGCTTTTCTTTACTAGCCGTGCATTTAAAATGATTCTGATTAATTTTGACACCAGTCAGACTTCGAATTAGTGCAACATCCCCTACCGCAACCACTCTACGATAGTTTTTTCAACACACACGTTCGCAGTTGTAGCGTAGTTAGACCGACGTTAAACTAGCCCCTCCCCTAGTTTAAAATGCGTCCCATTCAAGTGCATGGGTCTGAAACCACCGGTTTAAGTAGCTTGGGTGGATAATCGAAATGGAATATTTGAAGCAAATATTCGTCCTATTGCGATAAAATCCATCTCCTCTGCGCTTCTAGTAACTATATCAATCAAAACTTACCCAAGATTTGATGAAAAATTCTTCGTGAATCGGGGATTAGGCCTATCAGTCACCACCACTTCTGGCAGACTCTAGCGAAATGCGCATGCGCCGTGCAAGAAGCTCGCTATGTGCGGGCGGTGAGCGGTGCCAAAGGTTTCACAGCAGCAGGTAGTAGAGCATGGGGTGGTGATCCAGGATTGACGAACGAAAGTCTCACGTGATCGATTTAAACCCGACGTCACTAAACCAATGGTTTAAGGAAGTTGGTGGATACGGGTATAAATATATTTACTGCACCAAAATTTAAGTCGCGTTTGATCAGCTAATTACCCAGATAGCACTCGTAGACGCCAAATTGTCATATATTCCATTTTATTTCGTGATAACTCTTGACATAAACGTGATATCGAAGACGTCATCATTTAACTACGTAGTCGTATATCCATGCTTATAGTAGCTATGACTACGCGGCCCATGCCTGTTCCCTTGCTACACCTTGCGAGGTGTCGTTTGGTCAAATTGTTCATTTTCAAGCGACCAAAGAACAAACAGGAGTCAAGACCACGCACAAGTCGCTCTGTTGTTGTTTCGTGCTTCTTCTTTGGTCCCTTCTGGACTTACACAAACCAGCCCAGTCTATATACTTCAGACATTTTGTCAAATCGTTGCCCAAGTGGCACTCACAGGCGGAAAATTCCTCTATTTTAACTCGTAATAACTCTTGATACAAACTTGACATTGACGGTATCATCATGTAATTACGTAGTTTGCATATCATCTGCGGACCGTAGCTGTTTTCCTTGCCGCGCCCTTAGAACTCACATTTAGTTAATTTGTCATCCACAAGGCAATCACAATTCAGTCAATCAATTTCATCCGGCAATTTCCCGATATCTGGAAAGTCTCATGCTCGTTCCCAGAGTTATGCATCACGTCTTATTCTTTAGCTTTCGCGAAATTTCCCGGGCGTGTTATCAGTGTTGTTGTCGGTCGCGGCGCGAGAAGAAAATTGTTCGCCTCAGATATGTCCTCCACTCACTGCCCAAATCTGTTCCTCCTCACGTAACTCACTCACCACCCTGTGAACTTCGCTTCCTTGCCTAGTCCTCTGCTATCAGGTCAAGCCGGGTTTCAGATGAGGTGTCCCGGAATGCTGCCCTTGAAATGCATCAAACACCCGCAAAAATTCTGGAAGAATATCGATTTCACAGAGTACTGAACGGGCCGCATTTTTAGGATCACGTCCGGTCCGATCCCGTTGGCTCCACACCTTGCCCGGGCCCTCGCAAACCCGAAGTATTCTTGGTTTCCCGGCTCGAGCCCGAAAAAAATATATAGATTACCTGGGCCAAGTGTAGTCAGCTGTAAAAGTCGACCCTAACTCACTAATGGTGAGGTAACACATGCTTGAGCCCAAACTAGTCCCGGTAACGTACAGGTCTGGACCCATATTGTTAAACCGAGTCCATGCTGGGCAAGCAAGAAAAAAAAAGAAGATTTACCCGGCCAGGCCCGGCCCGGGTAAGGCCATGCCTGTGCAGTGCTGTAACTTCATGTCCATCTGCGGGAAACATCACGGGCGTTTGCGTGACTTCAGTCTTGGTGCGTAGAAACGAAACGTTGATATGATGTCCGTTCACCTCTACCATCTGATCACAACCGTTTGCGACTACATCTCTCCTTCCTTTTGCCTTTGGTGATCGTGTTTATTCGGGCAGAGTTTACCAACCACCTTCTGCGTTAAAAGCGATAAAATACTCAAACACAGGAGACAGAACGAAAGGACGAACACGAAGAGTACTGACTGACAAACAGGAAGTTTGTTTGACAAAGAAACACGCTTATAACGCTATGCAAGTAGGTCAGCCGTTCGCACATCCCATCCGCTTTTCCCTTTCCCGTCATGCACGTAGAACGGTCTTGCTCTTAATTGCTGTTAATTAAATCGCAATTAAAGACTTGCTCTTAAATAAGGTATCACAACAACTGTACGTGAGGTCCACATGGCTCCGATTTATCAACACGGTGTTGTGGCCCAGTGGTGGTGGTCGTGATGGTGAAGGAGCTCGCCGTTGTCTGCCTCACAGGGGTGCGCAACGTCACGACTGACGTCCCGGAGAATGTGCGTCCTGGGCCGACTTCTAAGGGAATTGTACCGACATATTTCTGAGAGCTTGTAAGGAAAACCCAGGAAAACCGGCAGATAGCACAGCTGCGTAAAAATTACTGACAGCTCCGTTCGGTTCTGGTTGTTTTTACGGATTCCAGATGAGCGCTGCAGTTTGTGCAACGGCCAACAACGGAGGATTACAAAAGAAAAATGTATATTTGTCAAGTTGTCACAGATGTCAGCTTTTTGAAAATACGTGGGCCTCCAGAACCCAAAGTGCGGTTTGGCTTCTGGGCACGAGCAGTGGCAACGTCATTATTTCTTGCTGTCCCCCACATAGGTGCTTGATGCCCTATTCTATTAACGTGTATCTTTATAATGCATCACAGTACTCTGGAAAGTCCAGACGCTGATTGTTCTGCAGACGTGGTGGATTCTATTACCTCCAGCTGTGAAGTCAGTGAATACTTCGTGAAGATATGATGCAGCTGCGGGTTCAGTTCTTCGCTTTGAAGGTGAAAGCCTTCCAGTCCCACCCGATGCGTTGCGCCAACAAAAAAAAACAAAAAACACATGACCTTCTTCTAATCATTGCTCCGTTATTCAAGCAGTTTAGCAAGAACCATCATGCGAAATATTTTTTTCTGAACGGTGTCTTGTCACCGTGCATGTTAATGAGCGATGGTGCGTGGCTTGGAATGCCCAGTTCGATCAGCAGGAGTGACGTCTGGATATGAGCGTGACGTAGCGAGCAGTCAGACCTCACATTTCAGGCTGGAAATTTGTCTCCTACAGGCAAGACGCACCGCTCCTACAGGTGTACTCACCGACGGCGGATGGCAAACGTCGCGAAAGTGTCACTATCCTCTCTTGTTCAGTAACGGGCTCTCTTAACGAGGTAAGCGTCTTTCGAAGGCAGATCGTAGACTAGTCACCAAAGGCCATTAGTTTTTTTTTCTTTCTCTCTTTCTTTTTTTCTTGTGCAATAAGGCAACGGACAATACGACGCGCACAAAAGCGAAAATTTTAAGGAGCCAACTTTCATTGCTCCGTGCGATGAACACAGCCAACTTAATCGATTGTAGGTTCCTCGTTGTCTTTGGTGATATCGTAGTTAGCCGTTTCTCCGTGGTGTGGACGTACGTAGATATGATTGGCTCTGAACACGAGGGCTTCTTATTCGCATCAATTATCTAAATACAAAAATCAGAAGTGCTCAAAAATTGTTCAAATTGTTTCATTGTTCAAATCAAAAGTGTTCAACTGCTTTCTTAATTCACTAAATTGAGAATATGTAGCAATCAATGATTAAGAGCAGTACTTGGGATGCCTTGTTGCACTATACATGCTGCAGAATGGGGAGAAAGGCACATTTAAGTTACAGATTGAAACAACAGCTTCAGGTTGTTTTTGAAGTTGAGATGATGACGTCTCGGCGAACGCCAACAGCTTTGCTTGGTTACCCATGAGGTTCAGTGCGGTGGTCCTTCCATTTCTTATCGTTTCACGGCGCAACGGCTCTATGTGTAGCACAGAAAGTGTTTGTGACACTCAATAGGGAGGTCCAGTTTGAGTAGAGCGCTAAGTAACCTGTAGCAGACGACGATGAAGTTGTCCTAGACCACCGGTTCAATTCTCGCGTCAAACCTTCGTCCTGCGAGCCCTTGTTATTTTCCTATTAGTTCGTAGCCAGACAGCCCAGAGTTTGACCGTTCCGACTGTGTCTTTCGGCTGTGCCTCCCTTCTGGTCGCAGAACCCCACAGTCCTGCAAGTTGAGTGCCCGTTTTCCCTGGCAAACGTCACCAACCAGCTGACGAAGTTCCGCCACGTCGTGTGCGTGCTTCCGCCAGACGTCGCCGCCCAGATCGCTGACGTCCTTGCGCTCCGCCAGCTGTTGATCCGTACGGCTCTTTGAAGGCGGCCATCCTCGACCGAACGACTGCGTCCGTGCGCAAATACATACATAACTCCTAACCGCATAAGGAGATACATCAACTCCTAACCGCAGAAGAACTGGGCGACCGCAGACCAAGTCAGTTTCTGCGCGACATGCAAGCCTTACTCGGTGAGCTCGCGCCGACCTTCGTCCATGCTCTCTTGAAGGAGCTTTTCCTCCAGCGCCTTTCCACCAACGTTCAGATGATACTGGCCACAGCCTCCGACTTGGCGCGTCCCCAATTGGCGGCGGCACTGGCAATATAATGGAGGTGTCCCCCCGCACATCGCCGCCGTTACGAGCGCCGCACTCAGCACCGCCGAAGTTCCTTTGCGTACCACCCAAGCTCCCACCTCACACCCCAGTGTTCCACCGCCACAGTTCGCCAGCACACTCGATCCAGTTGTGCAGCTTCGTGAGGATTTCACCCGCCTATCCGGGTGATCCGGGTATCCGATTCACCCGACCCCCCTTCGGTCGCGCCGTCGGAGCTCTGAGCGACGTTAGCTTTGACGCACTATGACCTTAGTTGTCCGTGCGCCATAAAACCCTGAATAATCATCATCATCTGACCGACGTCGTTTCCGGTCCGGTTCTGTCGGCGCTCTCCGCGATTTCATTGCCCCGAACAAGAAGCTGGCCCTTGCCACTACCATCGCCGTTTCGGCTCCAATGCCCGAAGATGTAGATGTCCCTGCTCCTGGCAGGGAAACTTTTCCAGGGACCGCTAACGGCTCCGGCCGTCTCCGACGCTTCATGCAGCCGTCTCTACTTCGTCACCGACCACACGTCAGGGGCAGGGTTTTCGTCGATACCGGCGCCGAAGTCAGTGTGCTACCGCTCAGTGTACAAACGCTCATGACCGGCGACGCAAGCCCCTTTTCCACCTCACTGCCGTTTACGACACCGGCATTCTGGTCTACCACCAGGCGTCCCTTACGCTGAAGCTTGGGCTGCACCGAAATTTCCCATGGCTCTTCCTCGTAGCGGCCGTCAACAGAACAATCTTGGGGGCGGGCTTCCTTCAGAATTTCCGCCTTACTGTCGACGTAGCGCGGAAGCGCCTCGTAGACTTGTCCACGAGCCTCTCTGTCCGAGCTTTCTCCGCTAGTGACGTTCCATCTCCGACGCTCACGACCATTTCTGCCTTGCTGTCACCGAACGCTGCCATCCTGCGTGAATTTCCCACACTTACGCAAGCACCTGATTGGTCGAAGCCTGTCAGTCACAGCGTAGTTCACTACATCAAGACCTCCGGCACCCCAGTTTTCGCGCTGCCTCGTCGCCTCGCCCCGGAGACGTTTAAGATTGCGCGCGCGGAGTTCGACCACATGCTCGCTATCGGTGTAGCCCGGCCTTTCTCAAGTGGCTGGTCATCGCCGTTGCACATGGCCCCAAAGAAGACGGGTGACTAACGCCCATGCGGCGATTACCGCGCCCTGAATCTTACCACCGTTCTGAATCACTACCCACTACCTCGCCTTCACGGTTAGCTTGCACGGCACCGCCTGCTACAGCAAGATTGACCTGATGAAGGCCTACCATCACATCCCGGTCGCAGCCGAGGACGTCAAGAAAACCGCAATCACCACCCCTTTTGGTCTGTTTGAGTTCCCGCGCATGTCTGTTGGCTTGCGCAACGCGGCTCAAACATTCCAGCGATTCGTTGACTGCGTGGTTCGTGGGCAACCCTTCGTCTTTGCTTACATCGACGATCTCTTGGTGGCAAGCTCGATGGCAGAAGAACACGAACGGCACGTTTGGCTGCTCTTCGAACGACTGGCCGCCCATGGAATTGTGGTCAACGTGGAGAGATGCGTGTTCGGCGTCTCATCTACCAAATTTCTGGGCCACAAGGTGGCAACCGAAGGCATTGCTCCGCTCGAGAGCAAGGTAGAGACGATCACCAACTTTTCTCGCCCGCATTCCTTGCGCCAGTTACGCCGTTTCCTCGGCCTCGTCAATTTCTATAGGCGTTTTATACCCCACTGTGCCGAGACTGTGCGCCCTTTGGACACCCTCCTCGCCGGGCACAAAACCCCTTCGTCCGCCCTTCAGTGGAGTCCAGATGCCGATGCCGCATTCACTCAAGTCATTACCGACCTCGCCCGCTGTACCATGCTTTCCCATCCCAAGCTTGGCGCCCCCACGTCCCTGATGGTCGACGCGTCAGGCATTGCTGCCGGTGCAGTACTTCAGCAGTAGATCAATGAGGCTTGGGAACCAGTTGCTTCCTTCTCCAAGGTCCTCAAGCCGGCGGAGCAGAATTACAGTACTCTCGGCCGCGAACTGCTAGCCTATCTTCCGATGCGCCACTTCCGCCAATTTCTCGAGGGTCGGCTATTCACCATCCTAACGGACCACAAGCCGCTTACGCACGCATTCCGGTCGGCGAGCAGCCGCTACTCGCCACAGGAAATCCGGCACCTGGCCTATCTCGCAGAGTTTTGCGCGGACATTCAGCACGTCCCCGCAACCGCAAACTCTCCTGCATACGCCCTTAGCCGGACTGCGAGCGTCTCTCCCATCGTCCAGCCGCTTATTCCCGATGCCATAGCTGCTGCACAGGCCACTGGCGACGAACTTCTGCAGCTTCATCGGCGTGGTACATCCTCGCTCAGGTTCACCGACCTCCCCATACACGGCTCTCACTTGACCATCTGTTGCGACAGTACTCGGGCAAAGCCTAGGCCTTTCGTAACGGCGCCCTACCGGTGCACGGCCTTTGCTGCAGTCCACAACCGGGCCCACACCGGTATTTGTGCCACCCAGCGCATGGTGACCGCTCGTTTTGTTTGGCCCTCTATCAACCCCGACGTAAGAGCCTGGGCCCGTTCGTGCAACCCCTGCCAGCGATCCAAGGTGCATCGGCATACAAAATTGCCGCACCAGCAATTTGGCCTCCCGTACAGCCGTTTCGATGTTGTGCACATCGTCATCATCGGTCCCCTTCCGCCGTCGTCTGGTTTCCGCTATCTGTTCAAAGCAGTGGACCGATGCACCCGGTGGCCCGAAGCCTGCCCGATGCCCGACATGTCTGGTCCTACTCGACCGCTGGTCCTACTCGACCCATGTGCTGCATTCAAGTCCGACCTGGGTTGTAGTCGCCGATATCCTCGGCCAGCCTGACACATACATGCCTGTTTGTTCTACAACTACACACTTCTTCCGCACACTGCGCCCGGTTCTCCCACGTACTTCAACCTCTTACACCCCTTTCGTCCCGCTGGATCTTCCTACGGCGACGCATGTGTTCATCCGCACTGACGACGTCCGGAGGTCCCTCGTTCCTCCATACTCCAGTCCCCGCACGGCTATCGAACGCTCCGGCAAGAACCACCGTGTCAACGTCAACGGTAACGAAGACACGATCAGCGTGGGCGGCTCAAGCCAGCCTGCATTGAAGCACCGCCCACTTCCGACCTTCTCCGATTCAACCACAATGACTCCAGCCCTTCACCACCATCTTTGACCCGTTCCGTCAAGACTGTCACGTGGTCAGACAGCTTTCCGCTGTCTCCAGTGGGGGCGATGTAGCAGACGACGATGAAGTGGTCCACGACCACCGGTTCAATTCTCGCGCCAAACCTTCGGCCCGCGAGCCGTTGTTCTTTTCCTCTTAGTTCGGGGCCAGACAGCCCAGAGTAGACACCCTCCGTTGACCCTTCCGGCTGTGTTTGTCTCTACGTCAACAACCCAATCTGTAAAATTGTCCAAGTTAGAATATTACTAAATACTTTTGAAAGTAACTCGTTACCTTCAAGATACCTCGACGTCAGTGTTGGTGAGACTGAATAGGGTGGTTCAGTCCGAGTAGAGTACTAAATACCCAATCTTGTAAAGTGTCTAAGAGTAGTACTAAATACTTACCTTCAAGACACCTTGACGTCACAGCTCGCAAGAACAACTGGTTGTCAAAATTACAATCCAATAGCCAGTCCACTAAGCAGGAGGTCTGCAGATGAAAACGGATGCTCTACAGAAACGACAGAATTTACTGTCGATTTCATCATTATCCTCGCTTGAACCTCATAAAGAGTTACTAATATTCTTCCGTGCCCTCTCTCGCTACGGCTTTCGGCGCGGGACTTCTATTCTGACTCCATGGTTTACCAGCATATACGCAGGAGCAGCCAAGATGCGACATTTTTGCTGGACGCCGCCTGTCTCAGACTCGTTGCTCCATGCGCTTGAAACTTCACTCATAGGTGGCTCTGCATGTCCGCTTTATTGCACATGAGTATTATCCGGATTGGTGTTTGCGTTGAAGAGGGAAAAATCGATTACTTCTGCCTGAAATCTAAAGACCCCACAAAAAAGGTGCGATTTTCTGTAGTCCTTTGTCTTGTCATCTGTGCAGCAGCGTTCCGAAGGCTTACTCTGTCAATGTAAGTCACAAGACAGGTCACACAAGACACATCATGCTGCCGGTGCCTTGTTTGCAAAGAACGGTGGAGCAAAATAGTACCGGGTTCTGTGTGGTTTTATTGCACATCATATGAGCGGCGGACTTAAGGAGGTTTGCCCAGGGGCCTACGGGCTTTACTTTGAAAGCTTGGATTGCAAAAACTAATTTGCGTAGTCCATTATCACGGCGTGCCTCATCTAGCCGCACGCGATGGCAAAATGACGCAATCTGCATTTTTGAATTTCTTGTTCGCAACGTTCAATTATTTAGGATATTAGTGTAGCTGACCATCAGCAACGTTTAATGTCTCAGTGGCACTGGTAACAGCACGGCAACATTAGATGTTGCCACGGACTGGGTGCAGTATGAGTCCCTCGCAGCCTCCAGGTTACATTAAAATATCACAGCAGAAATTTAGCCATCGCTGTGTACGACGCTGTCCGTCAAACCATAAAAATGGCGTACCAATGCGCATGCCGCTGGGCGACCATCATAATCCGCCATTTCAGAAAAGATTGGCGCCGCCGGGCGGCCAACGCGCAGAACGAAGTGGTAGGCATGAGCGTAGCGAGTGAACAGTGAGTGAAGTTCCTGTAACGATCCAAAGCTGGATCAACAGTATTGTAAACAAATAAACAAACATATTATATTCGTATTTACGATGCACATGCAAGGCTATTTTTGTTCCCATATCGAGACGTGGAGCCCCAAGAAGCAACATCGTCGACTTGGGACACTCATTCTTTCATCACAAACTCTAGAAAGATCGTAAGCAGTTTTCTGTGCCCGAAGAGCAAGTAAGTACAGGCCTTTATTCTTTCATGTAGATACATGCAAAATGTGGGCGCTCTTGGATATCTGTTGTTCAGTAGAAAAAAAATAATGCATCCGATGAGATGCACGGGGCAAGACACGACAATTTAATGTAATTTAAATTTCACGTAATTTAGAAACTGATAAGTGAACTATTATGTGGCTTTATATTTGTTCTCCAGGGATCTATTTTTTGCATATTGCCTACGATTTTCCAGCAACTTTTCCTGTTTCCTAGGATATTTGCAGCAAAACAGAGGCGCACGTACAAGCAAGCGACCAACGACGCATCAGACTTCTGGTGCTCGGTTTGTGTGTTTGAGACAATCTGCAGTTTTTAAATTTCTTGTTGTGTGGTTATTTTAAACCGGTTATATTCGTTCATCAATTTAAGCTCAAAAGCTCTAAACCCCTGAGAATACGCACATGGCGATTTTTTAACACACGAAAAATAAAAATTTCATGCTAAATTCAAATTTCTGTCTCATCTTGCCACACCTTACCCTTACATAGTCACTTTGCCGGTCGTATTAAGTACATTCTGAACATCAAGCATGACAATGTTGAAAGGCAAAGGGGCCAGAACCAGAACTCCACCTTTGGGTACCCCAGGCCTCGACATGAAGCCGTGGCTCCGCTGACACCGGAACAAGCGAGATTTCCCGTGATTGCAAAGTGGATTTTATACGGTCAAACGCCGGGTGGGCTTCAAGGAATACACTAAAACGTCTTTTTAAGCTCGGTGGTAACATGCTTCTATTTCACTCAAACAGATAAAGACACAACAAAAACTTTATTTCAGGATGATGGGTGGGAAGTTACATCGCCGGTGGTGATACTCTACCCCGTTGCTGGAGGTGAAGCAGGGAATGAAGGAATGGGTCCCGCTACAATGAGGATCGAAGTCCTGTGGCGTCCAAAAAGGCGAAGAGAGCCTTGATGAGCGTTGGCGAGCTGGATGCGGCCAGGGGCCAAGCAATTTTGTGAGGGAGAGCGGATGGCCCGGTCGACATCTTGAGCAGCACCGCAGTGACAGCAGTGGGCAGATTTAATTTGTCTCAAGCTGTAGCACCACTTTGCTGTGAAGTCCACGTCGACGCGCATTCGATGAAGTTATGAAGCGTCTTGATGAGAGATATGCGCTGGCATGCGGAAAGGGAGCATTGGGTCAACTCTGCTCAGCATGGCGGGGGTAGTATATCGGCGGCCCGTTGGCAGGTAGCCAGAGGAGTCACAGGAGCAAGTGATCCGTGCTTCGCATCCCAGACGGGACAATTATAGATTATGTGGAGGTGTTTAAGTTTTTCTTAGATATATCTCACTCATGAAGAAACATGCAAAAATCCCTTGCTTCTGGCTTCTGTATAGTCTACAGCTTGAACGTCCATGCCCAGAATGGGATTCCCTGGCTATACATGCTATTGCAGTTCTTCTCAGCGAATGTTACCCGAGAGTCAGGAACCAACGCAAGCAATGCTTGTACAGAACCTGTTCTGGAGAATAATTATTCTCTAGGGCTTTTCAGTTGCCCGTAAGCAAGGATGTAACCTTAGAATGTGATAAAGAACAGCTTTCTTTTTACGCCAGATCTGTGTCAAGTAAAACCTCTTCCAATTGCAGGCAACGCTCTTTGCCGTAGCCAAATACTTTTTCTATACTGCACTAACTCTCGCGTTTTTAAGTTTTCACTACGTCGGGAGCTTGATGTCACCTCAAGGCACCTGAAGATATCTGAAGTCAAGTGAAGACGTCTGGTGTCATATGAAATTACCTAAAGTCACCTGAAGCCACCTGAGGATGTCAGGAGTCACCTGAATTTACTCGAAGTCACTTGTAGTGAGGTGGAGTCACCCTGAAGACGTCTGGAGTCACCTGAAGTAACCCGAAGTCACCTCAGGAGATCTAAAGTCACTTGAAGTCGCACAAAGATGTCTCACCCCATCGGCAGTCACATGACGTCATTCCGAGTCGCCTGAAGACATCTGGTGTCATATGATGACGTCGGCAGTAAGTTCAAGTTACCTGAAGATGTTCTGAGTTACCTAAAGTAACTTGAAGTCACCGTAAGACGCCCGGAGTCAACTGAGGTCACATGAAGACGGCTGAAGTTTTTGAAGTCACCTGAACATGTCTGAGGGCACTTGAAGACATCTGGAGTCACCAAAGTTCTCCTCAAGGCACCTGTAGATGTCATGAGTGAGCTAAAGTTACTCGAAGTAACTTACTTAAAGTCAGCTGGAGTCCCTTGACGTCGGCCGTAGTCACCACAACACGTAGGTGTCAACTGATAGACGTCTGGAGTCAGCTGAAGTAACGTGAATATGTCTGGAGTCTCCTAGAGTCATTTGAAGTCACCTGAAGACGTCTGGGTCATCTCAAGTCACCTGAAGCCATTGAAGTTGTCAGGAGCCACCTAATGTTAATCGAAAACGCATGATGCAGCTTGTCGAGATCGTCGGCAGGTGATCCAGAAGTTGATGATGATGATTCAGGTTTTCCTGGCGCATAAGCGACGAAGGCCATAATGCGCCAAGACAATGGTAATAAAAGTACAAGTTAAAAATATAGTGATTTAGTTAAAACAAGACTTTAAATGCGGAGCCTCTTCATTGCGGATGAGGTGGCTGTGGGTCAAATGCGTGTGCCCAATCCTCAGCCTGGCAGAAACAACTTCATGAAGACGACTGTTAAAAATTTCTGTCCGTTTTACAATGGTGGGCTTAACTAGATGAAGTTTGTTGCTGCGCAGTGTATTCCAGTGCTGTTGCCATTTGTTATTTATGGCCCTCATAAGTGTAGGTCGCAGATCTTGTAAGGGTACATCAAAACGACTGACCTCAGATGAAAGAGCAGCTGTAGCAGCTGCATCAGCGAGTTCATTCCCGGCTATACCCACATGACTGGGTACCCAGCAGAATGTCAAAGATAGACCCTTTTTTCTTACCTTAGCGGCAAGGCACTGTGCCTTCTGCACAAGGAGGTTTTTGAACATCACTATGTTGCCTATTGCTTGAAAAGAGCTCAGAGAATCTGTGTAAATGACTGACGACTTGGTGTGACTTTCTAAGATGTAGTTCAGTGCATAGGTCGGCGAATTCACTCATGATGTCCATCACCGACATCATTCACCATCACATCACTCAGAATGATGTGATGTTGAGTGATGGGCAATGATGTTATGTGATGTTGAGCGAAGTTGAATGATGGGCAATGATGTTATGTGATGTTGAGTTTGATGTTGAATGATGGGCAATGATGTGATGTGATGTTGAGTTTGATGTTGAATGATTCAATGATGTGATGTTATGTTGAGTTTGATGTTGAATGATGGGCAATGATGTGATGGGGACAGTAATGTTGAGTGACGGGCAATGATTTGATGCTGAGTTTGATGTTGATTTATGTGCGAAGATGAGATATTGAATTTGAAGGCCCTGCGATGGGTTTTTCAAGTTGAAATCTTCGGTTTAGGTTGTGGGGTTGATATTAGTCGTGAGTGGTTGATTGGGTGCATACAACTGCCCATAGAGTAAGCATTGCAAGTATGCATGACTAGACATGAATAAGGTACCCCATTTTCAGCGTATCTGTTCTCGTCCCCTGTGATAATCTGAGCTTAACGGTAGTGGCGGGAAGGTTTCAGTTGTATGTCTGACCTTGCTGGCTGGTGGGTGGGAGGGAGAGGGGAGTTTGCAGTTCACCGTTATGTTCAGGCTTTGGAGTCGGGGTCTCGGTCGTTTGGGCGGAGCTGAACTTGGATGAATAACAAGGAGCAGGGGAGGTGGGCTGACCTTGGCGCGCTCGCGCTCTTAGTTTTGCGTCGCCTCAGAGCAGGTGTGGTGTTATTGGGATGGCTCCAGCATTAAGAGCGGCGTGCTGTTATATCTGATGTGTCATATGTGGGAGGGGAAGGGTTTGCCGTTCTGCGTTGTATTTAGAGTTGGGGACTCTGTGGTGCTGCACTTGGATGTCATCCGTAAGAGACAGAAAATGAGGGTTGACCTTGGCGTTCTCGCGTTGTTTGGTTTGCATCGCTTCAGAGCAGGTGCGTTGTGGAGGTTGGTTCCAGAGCATAAAGAAGCGGCGCGTTCGGGCTTATCAATCGGTTATGAAAATCAGTCTTTTAGCACTCCTTCCTTTTCTTTTTATTACTGCTGGCAATGAACCATTCCTGGTGCCTCGGCGAATGAGCAGGTACATGGAAAAATGGGACGGGTATTGTGCAGTATGAACTCGGGGAAAGTCACTGTCACGTGAACAAAATGACCGCATCAATTGCCCGACATCGTTTTGGGCAACCAGAGCATACCACGCTTCCGCCTTATGATTTTCGCAATTTTTGCAAACGCAGAATGCAAGTATAAATGAAAAATTGTCCAGGGGAATGTGGCATTAAACTGGGTTGCATAATTTAGGTTTATAACCACACGTACTCTGCACACGTACAGCCGACAACCCAGTATATTATGCTAAACAGCTTCGAGACGCAGCCCCAATGTTTCATTGCACACAATTTTGTTTTTGTGGTCTTGTTGTCCGAACTTGTCTTTTGTTCCTGAGTACGACGGTTAAAATAGTTTACTGTCGGAACAGCCTTACAGGTCTAGTACAGAATAGGAAACAAAGCGACGACTGTGATGGTCCGCAGGTATGGTCGGTGAACTGTATTCGACACGTCAACGAAGTTACTGCGAGACGAATATAAAAGAAAATACCTGTAGAACGATTCGGCCTCACGTACAGTGTGCTCTCACGCCTGGACATTTAAACACTTCGTGGCAATGGAATCGGTATATAGACACTTCGAACTGCCGATACCGTTGTCCGTCCTGACCTTTCAAGCGCCGTCGAGTTTTTGATACTCCCCGGTTCTGGAATACGATCACAGATCACTACGACGATCCCAAAGGAACTGCGCATGGGTGCGCGCGTTTCTTCCAGGTTTCAGCCAGGTTTAGCATAGAGTGTGACTCACATGATATCCACGTTGTTCGGCCCACGTCGTATAGACGATATCAAACCAAACCAACGATGCTTCAAGCCGAGAAAGCCCTTCGGTATCAGAGCTCAGAGGGAAAGCAGGCCCGCGTACCGCCGAACTAGCGGATGCACAAAACATGCCGCCAAAGAGGGTTCACGCCGGTTGAAGCCGACTGTGAGCGGTTGAATGCAGAACCCAGTGCAGTGCTGCGTGGATGGGAAGCGGAGTGGAGAGACGTGTCGGCCGTTTCAGCAATCACGGCTGCCCATGAGCGCTTCCAGGATTTTTTTCCAGGGGGAGGGGGAAAGTGCCAGGGGAGGCAAGCGTGCTATCGCCTACCACCTCTTTTTCTGGAGGCGGACGTTGCGGACTGTGCGGGTGCTCAGAGGTTTTTATTATGACATCTGAAAATATGTCAAAAGTAGAAAGTAAAAAAATCGGCACGTATGTGCACTGGTGCGACCAGTTGATCCAGGACGCTTGACGTGTGAAAGCACTGAATGATTTAGAAGATTATTTCAGCACTTGAGGTAGTTCGCCAGTGCACACAGCGGAGCGAAAATCCACAAGACAAGGCCTATTCCATTACCTGTTGCAAAAGGATGCCACCGTGTTCACACATTCAGCTGGGAGATTCAGTTATACATGAACAGCGACCCGTCGACAACCAATAAAGGAGTGCTCATAAATATGCACTAAAAACTCTGCAGAAGTATGCATGCAACTATGCACCTCAAAATATGCATTATAATTGTTAATGTAAGTATTGTTTTGGATCGTTTTTGGTGTGAAGGTATACAACAAAGAAGGCATGCACCACAGACATCGTCTGCTTTTTGCACCGTACCACAGTGCATATTGAATAATAATATAATTGGAGTAAATTTACGCGCATCGTAAGTTAGCCCATTTGTGTGAAGAGATGCTTCACGTACAGCATGGTTGTGTACTGATAATTTCGACCACCCGGGGTACTTTAGATGTGCCAAAGCAATCTTTAACACACCGTTTCTGGAAGCAATGTTTATCGCTCCCCCACATTGCTACCATTCTCGGCCAGGATTGAACTCGCGATCATGAGCAAAGCAAGTGAACACGTTACCAACAGAGCAACTGAGGCCGGCAGTGCAGATTGAAATGCGAACGCGGTAATTTTCCTAGCTGTATACAGAAAGCGAAGAAGCAGAGTACGGTCCACCAGACTCAGACACCATGCTGCTTAAACCGCATCTGGAAATACAGCAAGACATACACACACGCGCGCACACACATCCACATACACAAGCGCGCCCGCACACACATAAAGGCAATTGGAGCAGATGGCAATATCCCAAAATACGCGCTGTGCGAGTACTTTCCGTATATGCCGTAACGTACGAAACATCCATTCCCAAGCAGCACGCCAATATTGGTCCAATATTGGACCCATATGGGCTGCCAAGATTGCCAATATTGGCCCAATATGGGCTGCCAATATTGGACCAATATGGGGAGTGCAACCAGGCTCCATATTGGACCAATATGGGCTGCCCATATTGGCAAGCCCATTTTGCGCCAATATTGCCAATATTTCTGTGATAACACCTACGGGGAGCCCGTGTAATAATAAAGCATTATGCTGTATAATATTCACTACTTTTGTATGATTTTTGCTTTTTTTATTTCTGCGGATCTAATTGATCCACGTTCACATCACTGCAAAAAAAAAAAAAGAACGAAGCAAAAGGAAAGAAGCACGGCATTGCCCAAACACACAAAAAAACGAAGAACAGGTGCTACGCCCGCGCTGAAGATCACAAGCAGTCCCACAGAACTGCCAATACCTAAGATCCCTCAGAAGCCTTCATTGGGATCGCAATATTCTGTGGACTAACAGTTTCCACACACGCTCCGAGAATACAAAGCAGCGAAACACTTTCGTGGCGGTGACGGACACACGCCAGAGCAATTTACACTGCTTGCAGCAACTTGAAATCACCTAACTTTACAGAATAGCCATCCCTTCTTATCAAACATTGTGTTTTTTACTTGACCTGCCGCAATTTCGTTACCATTACAGCACCCAGCGACATTTTAGCCCTATGAAACGTCCGTTCGGGCTGTCGCGCATGCGCATTAGTTGTAGGACGCATGATTACGCTCAAACAACTCGCTTGCTCACAGTCGGCTCGACCGATTGGCATTGGCATCGCGAAGGAAGATGGCGGCGACTTTCAAGACGTGGAATGTTGAGGTGTCGAACTCTAGCGAACTTTACGTTGGGAATGCCAAGTACGTTGACTGTTTCGAACAATGTGTATCATCTGCGGGAAGTTGTTGAATGTAACGATGTAGTGAATAGGGTATTTCACACGCTTCAACGTTCAATCTTGCCGTGCTGCTTGGGCATTTGTGCAACACGGCTACGTACTCTGTTCAGTCAATATGGGGTGTACGCGTGCAATATGGGGCCCATATTCCCAAGATTTTCCCAATATTGGCTCAAAGTGGGCAATATGGGGCCCATATTGCCAGGATTTTCCCCATATTGGCTGAAACTGGGCAATATGGGGCCCATATTGCCCATTTTCAGCCAATATGGGGAAAATCTTGGCGAAACGGGTCCCATATTGGACCCGTATCGCCAATGACCAGCCAATATGGGTCCAATATTGTGTGCTGCTTGGGTTTATACGCACTATAGAATCTACTAATCGGCCCCGAACCATGACCAACGTGCTTCTATCGTAGAGATACGGCACTATATCGAGAGAGAGAGAGAACGAGAAAACAAAAATGCATTTGCCTGAAAATCCGCAGTTGCACTGCTAGATATTTGCAATGCACCCCCAGTTCAAACAACCCAGTTTAAAAGTCCCAGTTGAAACGGCAGCACGTCGAAACCTCTCGACTGGGAAAAGAAAAAAAAAAGGAAATCTCAACCCACGCAGAAAAACAGGGGCGAAGTCACGATACTCCCCTGTACCCTCTATTGGCACATGCCTCTTTTCATCATAGGATTCCGGTCATTCCCCGATGCAGCGTAACCGACTACCGAACACCGACGAGCAGTTTCACCACCCCTCCCGCCTCTCTCCACAAAACCGCCACCTTCCACATATGTAGCAGAAAACGAAAAATATGCCAGCTCTATCAGCAGCCGTGCAGCGCCAAGAAACTTGTCACCATAAAGCCACCGGATGCCAAGGCCAAGACCTGCCATGCCTTTTCTAATGTAACAATATCAGCAGTCGATCGGCGCGTTGCGCAACAACCCGCAGACTAGGAGGACAGCGGCATACCAGCTGCCACGCCACTCGCCAATCCTCAGTCCTCACCCTACGCACCTGGTATTTGCATTCACGCTTTCAGTACAACCGTATCGCCACCCCGCCCCGCCAAGGCTCGCTCCGGGAAGTGGGCGGCTGCCTCGCCAAGCCCCGCCCACCACTGCGACAGTACAAACACAACACCTGTTTAATTTACTAACGTCACTGTAAACAGCCGCCACCCAAAAGATGACATCTGCCCAGGAGCCGGGACGCACGGTCACCGAAGCCCCAAAGCCAAGTCGTCGCCGAAGCGCAACCATGCGCAGTATACAAGGCCATCAGTCTCATAACCGGTCCCAGCAGTTCAGATTCAAAGTCCATCATACACAACGAAGTTGAACTCAGCACGAGTTCTGAAGTTGAATTCTGACCTATGATATCATGGGCTGTGATGTTGAATAATGAGTAATGATGTTAAGGGCTATGATGTCAAATGAGAGAGAGAGAGAGATTTTATTGATCCATCAGTGTGTACAAGTTATTTGGTGGGACCGCTAGGCGAACCTGTATTGCGGTCCCGCAAATCTGATGTAATGCTAAATGTGCATACAAATTAAATATATAAATGAGCAAAACAAAAGTAACAACATTGTAAGTACAGTCCTACATGAAGAAACAGTGTCAGTCACGACAAAAATATGTTAGCTCACATCTTGCTTGAGAGCATATTTCTAAAAATATGAAGGCTAGTCGCTTTTTTAACCTCAGATGCAAGTTCATTCCAATTTTTGCCTGCGAAATATCTAAATGAATGTAAACCATAATTAGAACGTGGACGAGGAAGTTGAATACAATAATCGTTATTCCTTAACGTATACGGCCCTGTGCAATAACTAATCGAGATTAATGAGGATTTAACCATGTTATGAAGAAGTTTATACATCAAGAGAAGGCACTTGTACTCGAGTAATGAGAAAACATCTTTAACATTAAGAAATTGAAAGGCGAAGGTAATTGAGTCAAATGGTGAAAGACCCATTATAATTCTCAAAGCTTTTTTCTGAGGCAAATACAGCGGCGTAAAATTTGATTTGTATGTAATACCATATGCTTCGATACAATAAGAGATATGACTATGAATGAGAGCGAAATAAACATTTAACGATACACTGATAGGAACTAAATATTTTAGGCGGGACAACGCAAACAACCCTTGTGAGATTTTTTTTCGAACGAAATTTATATGAGGTTGAAATGTTAAACACGGGTCTAGATATAACCCTAAGAATTTTACTGTATCTACTGCTTGTAGCCGAGTGCCACAGTAGCTAATGTCAAGATTTTGATGAGCAATCCTCCTCTGCCTTGGGTGAAAGACCATATAACACGACTTTTTTAAATTAACTTTCAGCTTATTTGTCGCCATCCATTGAGAAAGCCTGTTAAGGTTTGCCTTTTCAAAATTTTCATTTATTGACATGCCATCAACAAATATGTTTGTGTCGTCCGCATATAATATGGTAGTGGTTGAAAGTACCTCGACGAGATCGTTGACATACACTAGGAACAAGAATGGGCCCAGAATAGAGCCTTGTGGTACGCCACACGTAACATTTTTTAAAGATGAGTAATCATTATCAATTATGACACACTGCTTTCTACCCATTAAATAATTTCGCAAAAAGTCTAGCGGAGGACCACGAATTCCATAGCACTCAAGCTTCTCTAATAAAATTGTATGATCAATTAGGTCGAATGCTTTTGTTAGATCGATGAAGATACCCAGGGTTAGAATTTTGTTATCAATGTTTTGTTTCAGGTATTCAACTATATCCACCAAAGCAATTTCTGTAGACTTCTTTTTTGTGCAGCCATACTGTGAAATCGAGAGCAAATTTTCTCGCATAAAGAATTCTTGAAGCCTGGTTAGAATGGTTTTCTCAACAATCTTACTAAAAATTGAGAGTAACAATATTGGACGAAAATTGTCAACTAATAACTTGTCACCCTTCTTAAAAACAGGAGTGACCTTTGCAATTTTCAACTGCCCAGGAAACACGCCTTCCGCGAACATGTGATTGATCAACTTTGTTAGTGGACTGGAGAGTAGGTGTTTATACCTTTTCACAATAGAAACCGGAATACCATCATCTCCAGCAGATCTTGTATCTTTTAGGTTTTTAATTATGTTTTCTAATTCCATGGCGTTAACTGGAGCAAGCAAGAAAGAATTTGGATTACGACGAGGGAGCATCAATTCTAACCCGTAACCATCATGTTGACAGCTGATAACACTGTTAACAAAGTGCTCGTTAAATATTTCGGCGATATCTCGCTTATCAGTGATAAGGTTCCCAGAGGAATCGCATAGAGAGGATATTTCTTTTTTAGAAGTTCTTCGATTCAATGCCAAATTAATTGTGATAATAAGTAATGCCGATGCCGATGCCGCCGATGATAAGTAATTATGTGATGTGCTGTGATGTCCAATGATGGGTAATGATGTGATGGGCTGTGAATGATGGCTAATGATGTGATGAGTTGTGATGTTGATGTTGAATGATGGGTAATGATGTGATGAGCTGTGATGCTGATGTTGAATGATGGATTATGATATGATGAGCCGTGATTGTGATGTTGAGTGATGAGTTATGATGTGATGGGCTGTGATGGTGATGTCGAATGATGGGTTATGATGTGATGGGCTGTGATGGTGATGTGATGTTATGGACTATGGGCTAGGCCGGACATGATGATGTTGAATGAATATTTCTAAAAATGCCGACCTATGGTTCAGTGCGAGGATTATTCCGTATACTTCGGCATTAAAAACTGAGAGCAAGTGAGGTAGACGATATGACTGTGTGCGTCCATCGGTTACCATTGCGCATGAGACTGAGTTGCGTGTTTTGGAACCGTCAGTGTAAAAAGCTCTGTGTTGCCCAAGACTTTCTTCAAGGGACTCCTGCTGGAGCACAACGGGTGGTGTGTCATGTTTCTTGAATATAGACAGAGAACGATTAAAACATGGAGGAGATTGCCAGGGCAGGACCCGTGGACTAGCCTGTACTACGGTGAAATCATTATGTGGGAAATTGTAATCCTCGCATCCCTGAAGAACACGCATGCTAAATGGGGGGACAACGCTGGGCTTATTAAGAAAGAGCTGCTTGAAACGTGTCCCTTCAACAGAGGAAATGGCTGGGTTATTGGGATACCCTTTTACCCTCAAGGAATATGAAACAGATAAGTAAAATATTCTTCTTTCCAGCGACCATTCATTGCTCTCAACATATAGGCTTTCCACTGGCGACGTGCGGAAAGCACCAGTTATCAGACGCAGTCCCTGGTGATGCACCGGGTCTAATATCTTCAGGACAGATTTCCGAGCAGACCCAAAAACAACACATCCATAGTCCAGTCTAGACAGCACTGTGGACACATAGATCCTATGTAGAGTGTCATGATCGCCCCCAAGATTTGTGGGACAGCACCTTCAAAAGGTTTAGGGACTTAATGCATTTAGTTTTAAGGTTCTTGATGTGTGATAAGAATGTCACTTTGCTATCAAGGATGACCCCAATAAATTTGTAATTTGTGTTCGCTTTTAATAGTGAGGTTCTGTCCGTTCAACTTAAGAGTAGGTGGAGGAAACAGTCCTCTGACCCTCGAGAAGTGAACGCATACCGTTTTCTCATGTGAGAACTTGAATCCATTCTCATGGGACCATTTTGTAAGCTTATTTAAAGTTAGTTGCACCTGTCGCTCACATGATGCTAGATTCGTGGAAGAGAAAGGAACCTGAATGTCATCCACGTACAATGAATAAGATATGGTGGGTGGGATTATGCTAGTTACTGAATTGATTTTCACGAGGAACAGGGTGACGCTAAGGACGCATTCCTGCGGCACCCCGTTCTCTTGGATGAATGGACGGGATAGTGTTGTTCCAAGCCGTGCTCGCAATGTCCTGTTTTGGAGGAAGTTTGTTATACACCTAAGAAGGCGTCCCCTAATCCCAAAAGAGTACATGTCTTGTAGGATACCATACCGCCAAGCGGTGTCATACGCCTTTTCAAGATCGAAGAACACCGACAGGCAGTGCTGTCTACGGACGAAGGCTTCACGGATCATTGTTTCTCCTCGTACGAGGTGGTCAATTGTGGAACAACCCGCGCGAAAACCACACTGCAGTTGAGAAAGACATTTGTTCTCCTCTAGGAAATGGACCAGCCGAGCATTGACCATACGCTCAAACGTTTTGCCGATGCAGCTCGTGAGAGCGATTGGTCGATAACTGGCCGGGCTTGAAGGTTCCTTTCCGGATTTTAACAGAGGAATTACAGTTGAAATTTTCCAGGCTTAGGGTAACGCACACTGGGTCCAAACTTGGTTAAAAAATTTGAGTAAAACCTGTTTAGATGCATCAGACAGATGACTCAACATAGAATACATCACCCTGTCTGGGCCTGGTGAAGTTCCTTTTGTACACTTTAAGGAATTATGAAGCTCTATTTTCGTGAAAGGTTGCTTATACATAAGATTGTCCCCAGAATGCATTGGAATTTTCCTCTTCTCTGCACTACTCTTTAAATTAAGAAACTCACTGCTGTAGTTGCAGGAGGAGGAAACGCTTTCAAAATGCTCACCGAGAACGTTGGCTTGTTCCTGTAGGCTTTCACATGGCTGACCATTCACTACTAAAAGAGGGGTAGCGCGGCTCATGTGTACACCTCTGATCTTATGAAGGCGATCCCAAATAAGTTTAGAAGGTGTGTTAGAAGATAGGGAAGACACAAAACTGCGCCAAGAGGACCTCTTTGCTTGCTTGCGCGTCCACCTGGCCTTGGCTCTCGCCTTTTTAAAGAGAGGGAGGTTTTCACTCGTGGGGTATCTTCGAAATCTACCCCACGCACGATTTTGGGCTTTTCGTGTTTCCTCGCACTCCTTGTTCCACCAAGGTTTCGGTCGCTTTGGCAAACGACCGGAAGTTACGGGAATACATTGTGTTGCTGCGTCAAGGATGACACTGGTAATGACATGGTTTGCTTCGTCAGTTGTCATCCTATCAACAGGGACTAAAGACAGGTCGCATTTTTCAGAAAAAGTGGTCCAGTCGGCTTGCTCCAGTTTCCACCTAGGGGGACACGTTGTCAAGATATCTACTTGAGGCAGATATTTCAATGCCACTGGAAAGTGATCACTTCCCAATGGATTCTCTTTCACTGACCACTCTAGAACCCCAAAAGAGATGGGCTACACAGGGATAAATCTAATGATGCGAAGGACTGTGTAGTGGAATGTACATATGTAGGTGCCCCTGTATTCAAAAGACAGATGGATGATGAGAGCAAAAATTTCTCTAACATCTTGCCCCGACAATCAGTCCTTGTACTACCCCAGAGGGGATTGTGCGCGTTAAAATCGCCTAAGAGAATGAAAAGGGTTGGTAGTTGGCTGCATAAATCTTGTATGTCCTTTTCTGTAATGCTTGCTGTTGGCGGCAGATAAATGGAGCAAATGGTGACTATTCTGTCGAGGCACACCTGCACCGTGACAGCCTCCAAATCTGTAGCAAGATTAACTGACTTGGCTGGAATGGATGCTCGTGTGACAATCGCCACACCACCGGATGCGCGATTTGTATCATTTCGATCCTTTCGAAATATGCTGTGTCTGCGTAAAGGAGTTGGGGCGCTTCAATTCAAGTAAGTTTCCTGGAGACAAAAGCATGCTGCATTGTAACTATCGAAAAGATCATGAACATCATCCAGGTTTGAAAACAAACCACGGCAATTCCACTGGAGGAAGTGGTTCATAATAATGACTACTCCAAAGAGAAGGAGAATGGAGCGCAGCACTTGGTTACGCCGACTAAGAAACACCTGTTCCATTTAGGGAGGTTGGACCCTTCGCAGGGGTTGCTTCAGCACTTCGCCTGTCTTTGAACCTCTTCCTCTGCATTTTTTCCTTTTTTCTTTACCTTGTATATCAGGGAGGCTTGATGATGACTTTTGCGACATTCTGTCGTCATCATCTGCCTCCATGCTTTGCAAGCCCTTTTGGGAGGTGGCTTTTACGCCCCCGTCCCAAATCGACTGTACGCCATCGACCTCTGAGCAGGCCGCGGCGGTTTCTTTGTGGCCAGTTGGACGGCTGGCCTCCGTTATAGTAGGGGACACCTGAGTGTCTCCAGCTTTCTGTTGAGAAGTGTCGAGTGGAGGCTCAGGACCCGGAAAACAGGCCACTCCCCTGCGCACCCCGTCGGAAAAGCTACCTTTTTTGTGAAACTCGAGCTCTGCTCTTGCTGCTTAGTAAGATATGTTCTGGTCTGTCTTGATTTTCAGTATCTGTTTTTCCTCTTTCCAACGTGGACAGGCCCGAGAATATACTGGGTGGCCACCGTCACAGTTCGCGCAATGGAAGTCATTAGTGCATGACTCAGGAGCGTGTTCTTTTCCTGCACATTTGGGACACACCAGGTGTCCTCGACACAAGTGAGAACTGTGGCCAAAACGCTGGCACTTGAAACCACGGCGAGGATTAGGGATAAATGGTCTTACATGACAGTTCACATAACCGGCTTTGATGCTTGAAGGAAGTGTGTGCAGTTTGAAAGAAAGGACAATATGTTTTGTGGCAATTTCCTTGCCATCTCTTCGCATGACTATTCGTTTTGCGGAGACAACACCTTGGTCTTTCAACCCCTCCTCAACCTTCGATTCTGTGCAATCGATAAGCTCATCTTCAGAGATGACTCCTTTGACAGTGTTGAGTGTACGATGTGCTGTGATGGACACTGGTATCGTTCCGATGTTCTTTAATGACTGGAGTGCTGTACTTTGTGTCCTGTTATTTACTTCGACCTGAATATCCCCTGTACTCAACTTCTTTGCCTGAAAGGACTTTCCGATCACCTGTTCAAGTGACCTTGCCACTATAAACTGGAGATACTTTATAATATGGTTTTGCTTCGATGTCTGAGTGGATGATCAGGAATTTTGCAAACCATGGCTCTGGAGAACTTATGTCGAAAAAATTCAATGATCGTTCCTCGGTGCGGCTCTGTTTTAGGTGCCGATCAGATCTTTTGGAGTTTGTAGTATCCATAAAAATATAGAGGTATGTTCAATGCAGCAGGTGTGTCGCCCACCATCGAGCCCAACTGAGGGAGTGTGCCCTGCACACTAACACTTGCCCCGGCACTATACCCTAGTGCAGCTTCTGGAGAGTGAAAGGACTGCCCAAGGTTGACCCTTGCCGCCAAAGAAGGTGAAAAGAGGAAAAGAAGAGAAGAAAGGAGACCAAGGAAGAGAAATTAAAGAAAAGGGAGACGGCGACGAGCTGAATAATCCTGGCCGGGCCTTCCAGAACCACCCGACTATGGGAAGCAGGGGCCAAAGCGGTGTGTTGCTTTTCCGGAGGGGCCCCAAAGGGTCCTAAACAACCTCCGGGTCCGCTCAACAACCAGGATCCCCCTTTCCCCAGACACAGGAAAGCCACGCACAGCTATACGTGGGGGTCTCCCTCCTGCGGCGACCCAACCGTGAGTGCAGGAGGGGGTTACTGCGGCTGCTGCCAGGCGATGGGGGCGCCAAGTTCCCGACGCCGGGTGATCCAGAAGTGACCTTGCCCTCGGACACATTTTTCAGTTATACACCCGGTAGCTCCCAACGCTCATTGCCATAGCATAGTATTTTTTATATTCTGCTGACTGTCGTGTTTCTGATTTTTCACTATGATGTTCTACGTTACGTCTCTTTGAGTCAAACTGTATCAGAATGCTCTTGTGCATATCCCTATTAAACTTCTCGTATGATAATCGAAAAATGGAAAACTGACCTTCTTTGAAGATCGGCAGTTCAAATCCCGCACAAGACGAAATTTTTTCCAACACAAATTAATGTAAATTTTCTTGTTTTATCCTAATTACTTTGTTCTGAGAAGGACCCCAGTTTAATTGAAGTCTCGATACAGCCTCCTGAACAGTCGGTTCGTGCTTGCTCAGATGCAAAACTACTGGTATCAGTTTGAAATAGAGTTCAAAACATGGCTTGGGAGTGGCAGCTAACTAGGTAGTACCACGCGCTCATCGCCGAGTTTCCTTAGTCGGAGGGGAAATCCCAGACCTCTTAGTTGCACCCAGAACCTCACCCACCACGAGATCTCGACCCTTACCGACACAAGTAGTCTCCGGCATGTGCGTGCCTCAAACCACTAGGCTACCCAAGCACCGATCAAACACACACAAATTGGGAATTTTCTGAAAGAAACGACGACGGTGTTTTGAGCTTCAAAAATAGATCTTTCAGGAAAGGATTTGGTGCCACATTGAAAAGAATACAGACACAAGGAGAACTGCAGTTTAGACAACATACTTGTGTATAGCGTGCAAATTTGTTAGACGATCTTTCGGAAAATATGTTAGCTATGGGAGCCATGAAATCAACGCCTAGTAGCTCTCTTCGAAAGTGCATCCGAAATTGTTCCTAGTTGGGCAGATGTATGATTATTCGAAGTGGTCTAGTATAGACGTTATCGGGCAAGTGATTCGTGCTTCGCATCCCAGACGGGACAATTATAGATAATGTGGAGGTGTTGAAGTTTTTTCTAAGATATATCTCACTGATGAAGAAACATGCAAAAATTCCTTGCTTCTGGCATCTGTATAGTCTACAGCTTGAACGTCCATGCCCAGAATGGGATTTCCTGGCTAGACATGCTATTGCAGTTCTTCTCAGCGAATGTTACCCGAGAGTCAGGAACCAACGCAAGCAAAGCTCGTACAGAACCTGTTCTGGAGAATAATTATTCGCTACGGCTTTTCAGTTACCCGTAAGAAAGGATGTAACCTTAGAATGTGATAAAGGACAGCTTTCTTTTTACGCTAGATCTGTATCAACTAAAAACTCTTCAAGTTGCAGGCAATGCTCTTTGCCGTAGCCAAATACTTTTTCTATAGTGCACTAACTCTCGCGTTTTTAAGTTTTCACTACTTCGGGAGCCTGATGTCACCTCAAGGCACCTGAACATATCTGGAGTCAAGTGAAGACGTCTGGTGTCATATGAAATTACCTAAAGTCACCTGAAGCCACCTGAGGATGTCAGGAGTCACCTGAATTTACTGGAAGTCACTTGTAGTGAGCTGGAGTCACCCTGAAGACCTCTCGAGTCACCTGAAGTCACCCGAAATCACCTCAGCAGATCTAAAGTCGCTTGAAGTCGCACAAAGATGTCTCATCTCATCGGCAGTCACATGACGTCATTTCGAGTCGCATGAAGACATCTGGTGTCATATGATGACGTCGGCAGTAACTTCAAGTTACCTGAAGATGTTCTGAGTCACCTAAAGTCACTTGAAGTCGCCGTAAGACGCCTGGAGTCAACTGAGGTCACATGAAGACGGCTGAAGTTTTGGAAGTCACCTGAACATGTCTGAGGGCACTTGAAGACATCTGGAGTCACCAAAGTTCTCCTCAAGGCACCTGTAGATGTCATGAGTGAGCTAAAGGTACTCGAAGTAACTTACTTAAAGTCAGCTGGGGTCCCTTGACGTCAGCCGTAGTCACCACAACACGTCAGGTGTCAACTGATAGACGTCCTGAGTCAGCTGAAGTAACGTGAATTTGTCTGAAGTTTTCTGAAGTCATTTGAAGTCACCTGAAGACGTCTGGGTTATCTAAAGTCACCTGAAGTCATTGAAGTTGTCAGGAGTCACCTAATGTTAATCAACAACACATGATGCAGCTTGTCGAGATCCTCGGCAGGTGATCCAGAAGTGACCTTGCCCTCGGACACATTTTTCAGTTATACACCCGGTAGCTCCCAACGCTCATTGCCATAGCATAGTATTTTTTATATTCTGCAGACTGTCGTGTTTCTGATTTTTCACTATGATGTTCTAAGTTACGTCTCTTTGAGTCAAACTGTATCAGAATGCTCTTGTGCATAAACCCTATTGAACTTCTGGTATGATAATCAAAAAATGGAAAACTGACCTTCTTTGAAGATCGGCAGTTCAAATCCCGGACAAGATGAATTTTTTTCCAACACAAATTAATGTAAATTTTCTTGTTTTATCCTAATTACTTTGTTCTGAGAAGGACCCCAGTTTAATTGAAGTCTCGATACAGCCTCCTGAACAGTCGGTTCGTTTTTGCTCAGATGCAAAACTACTGGTATCAGTTTGAAATAGAGTTCAAAACATGGCTTGGGAGTGGCAGCTAACTAGGTAGTACCACGCGCTCATCGCCGAGTTTCCTTAGTCGGAGGGGAAATCCCAGACCTCTTAGTTGCACCCAGAACCTCACCCACCACGAGATCTCGACCCTTACCGACACAAGTAGTCTCCGGCATGTGCGTGCCTCAAACCACTAGGCTACCCAAGCACCGATAAAACACACACAAATTGGGAATTTTCTGAAAGAAACGACGACGGTGTTTTGAGCTTCAAAAATAGATCTTTCAGGAAAGGATTTGGTGCCCCATTGAAAAGAATACAGACACAAGGAGAACTGCAGTTTAGACAACATACTTGTCTATAGCGTGCAAATTTGTTAGACGATCTTTCGGAAAATATGTTAGCTATGGGAGCCATGAAATCAACGCCTAGTAGCTCTCTTCGAAAGCGCATCCGAAATTGTTCCTAGTTGGGCAGATGTATGATTATTCGAAGTGGTCTAGTATAGACGTTATCGGGCAAGTGATTCGTGCTTCGCATCCCAGACGGGACAATTATAGATAATGTGGAGGTGTTGAAGTTTTTTCTAAGACATATCTCACTGATGAAGAAAAGTGCAAAAATTCCTTGCTTCTGGCATCTGTATAGTCTACAGCTTGAACGTCCATGCCCAGAATGGGATTTCCTGGCTAGACATGCTATTGCAGTTCTTCTCAGCGAATGTTACCCGAGAGTCAGGAACCAACGCAAGCAATGCTCGTACAGAACCTGTTCTGGAGAATAATTATTTGCTAGGGCTTTTCAGTTACCCGTAAGAAAGGATGTAACCTTAGAATGTGATAAAGGACAGCTTTCTTTTTACGCTAGATCTGTGTCAACTAAAAACTCTTCCAGTTGCAGACAATGCTCTTTGCCGTAGCCAAATACTTTTTCTATAGTGCACTAACTCTCGCGTTTTTAAGTTTTCACTACTTCGGGAGCCTGATGTCACCTCAAGGCACCTGAACAAATCTGGAGTCAAGTGAAGACGTCTGGTGTCATATGAAATTACCTAAAGTCACCTGAAGCCACCTGAGGATGTCAGGAGTCACCTGAATTTACTCGAAGTCACTTGTAGTGAGCTGGAGTCACCCTGAAGACGTCTCGAGTCACCTGAAGTCACCCGAAATCACCTCAGGAGATCTAAAGTCGGTTGAAGTCGCACAAAGATGTCTCATCTCATCGGCAGTCACATGACGTCATTTCGAGTCGCATGAAGACATCTGGTGTCATATGATGACGTCGGCAGTAACTTCAAGTTACCTGAAGATGTTCTGAGTCACCTAAAGTCACTTGAAGTCGCCGTAAGACGCCTGGAGTCAACTGAGGTCACATGAAGACGGCTGAAGTTTTTGAAGTCACCTGAACATGTCTGAGGGCACTTGAAGACATCTGGAGTCACCAAAGTTCTCCTCAAGGCACCTGTAGATGCCATGAGTGAGCTAAAGGTACTCGAAGTAACTTACTTAAAGTCAGCTGGAGTCCCTTGACGTCAGCCGTAGTCTCCACAACACGTCAGGTGTCAACTGATAGACGTCTGGAGTCAGCTGAAGTAACGTGAATATGTCTGAAGCTTTCTGAAGTCATTTGAAGTCACCTGAAGACGTCTGGGTCATCTAAAGTCACCTGAAGTCATTGAAGTTGTCAGGAGTCACCTAATGTTAATCAACAACACATGATGCAGCTTGTCGAGATCCTCGGCAGGTGATCCAGAAGTGACCTTGCCCTCGACACATTTTTCAGTTATACACCCGGTAGCTCCCAACGCTCATTGCCATAGCATAGTATTTTTTATATTCTGCTGACTGTCGTGTTTCTGATTTTTCACTATGATGTTCTACGTTACGTCTCTTTGAGTCAAACTGTATCAGAATGCTCTTGTGCATATCCCTATTGAACTTCTGGTATGATAATCGAAAAATGGAAAACTGACCTTCTTTAAAGATCGGCAGTTCAAATCCCGCACAAGACGAAATTTTTTCCAACACAAATATAATGTAAATTTTCTTGTTTTATCCTAATTACTTTGTTCTGAGAAGGACCCCAGTTTAATTGAAGTCTCGATACAGCCTCCTGAACAGTCGGTTCGTGCTTGCTCAGATGCAAAACTGCTGGTATCAGTTTGAAATAGAGTTCAAAACATGGCTTGGGAGTGGCAGCTAACTAGGTAGTACCACGCGCTCATCGCCGAGTTTCCTTAGTCGGAGGGGAAATCCCAGACCTCTTAGTTGCACCCAGAACCTCACCCACCACGAGATCTCGACCCTTACCGACACAAGTAGTCTCCGGCATGTGCGTGCCTCAAACCACTAGGCTACCCAAGCACCGATAAAACACACACAAATTGGGAATTTTCTGAAAGAAACGACGACGGTGTTTTGAGCTTCAAAAATAGATCTTTCAGGAAAGGATTTGGTGCCCCATTGAAAAGAATACAGACACAAGGAGAACTGCAGTTTAGACAACATACTTGTCTATAGCGTACAAATTTGTTAGACGATCTTTCGGAAAATATGTTAGCTATGGGAGCCATGATATCAACGCCTAGTAGCTCTCTTCGAAAGCGCATCCGAAATTGTTCCTAGTTGGGCAGATGTATGATTATTCGAAGTGGTCTAGTATAGACGTTATCGGGCAAGTGATTCGTGCTTCGCATCCCAGACGGGACAATTATAGATAATGTGGAGGTGTTGAAGTTTTTTCTAAGACATATCTCACTGATGAAGAAACATGCAAAAATTCCTTGCTTCTGGCATCTGTATAGTCTACAGCTTGAACGTCCATGCCCAGAATGGGATTTCCTGGCTAGACATGCTATTGCAGTTCTTCTCAGCGAATGTTACCCGAGAGTCAGGAACCAACGCAAGCAATGCTCGTACAGAACCTGTTCTGGAGAATAATTATTTGCTAGGGCTTTTCAGTTACCCGTAAGAAAGGATGTAACCTTAGAATGTGATAAAGGACAGCTTTCTTTTTACGCTAGGTCTGTGTCAACTAAAAACTCTTCCAGTTGCAGACAATGCTCTTTGCCGTAGCCAAATACTTTTTCTATAGTGCACTAACTCTCGCGTTTTTAAGTTTTCACTACTTCGGGAGCCTGATGTCACCTCAAGGCACCTGAACATATCTGGAGTCAAGTGAAGACGTCTGGTGTCATATGAAATTACCTAAAGTCACCTGAAGCCACATGAGGATGTCAAGAGTCACCTGAATTTACTCGAAGTCACTTGTAGTGAGCTGGAGTCACCCTGAAGACGTCTCGAGTCACCTGAAGTCACCCGAAATCACCTCAGGAGATCTAAAGTCGCTTGAAGTCGCACAGAGATGTCTCATCTCATCGGCAGTCACATGACGTCATTTCGAGTCGCATGAAGACATCTGGTGTCATATGATGACGTCGGCAGGAACTTCAAGTTACCTGAAGATGTTCTGAGTCACCTAAAGTCACTTGAAGTCGCCGTAAGACGCCTAGAGTCAACTGAGGTCACACGAAGACGGCTGAAGTTTTTGAAGTCACCTGAACATGTCTGAGGGCACTTGAAGACATCTGGAGTCACCAAAGTTCTCCTCAAGGCACCTGTAGATGTCATGAGTGAGCTAAAGGTACTCGAAGTAACTTACTGAAAGTGAGCTGGAGTCACTTGACGTCAGCCGTAGTCACCACAACACGTCAGGTGTCAACTGATAGACCTCTGGAGTCAGCTGAAGTAACGTGAATATGTCTGAAGTTTTCTGAAGTCATTTGAAGTCACCTGAAGACGTCTGGGTCATCTAAAGCACCTGAAGTCATTGAAGTTGTCAGGAGTCACCTAATGTTAATCAACAACACATGATGCAGCTTGTCGAGATCCTCGGCAGGTGATCCAGAAGTGACCTTGCCCTCAGACACATTTTTCAGTTATACACCCGGTAGCTCCCAACGCTCATTGCCATAGCATAGTATTTTTTTATATTCTGCAGACTGTCGTGTTTCTGATTTTTCACTATGATGTTCTAAGTTACGTCTCTTTGAGTCAAACTGTATCAGAATGCTCTTGTGCGTAAACCCTATTGAACTTCTGGTATGATAATCAAAAAATGGAAAACTGACCTTCTTTGAAGATCGGCAGTTCAAATCCCGGACAAGATGAATTTTTTTCCAACACAAATTAATGTAAATTTTTTTGTTTTATCCTAATTACTTTGTTCTGAGAAGGACCCCAGTTTAATTGAAGTCTCGATACAGCCTCCTGAACAGTCGGTTCGTTTTTGCTCAGATGCAAAACTACTGGTATCAGTTTGAAATAGAGTTCAAAACATGGCTTGGGAGTGGCAGCTAACTAGGTAGTACCACGCGCTCATCGCCGAGTTTCCTTAGTCGGAGGGGAAATCCCAGACCTCTTAGTTGCACCCAGAACCTCACCCACCACGAGATCTCGACCCTTACCGACACAAGTAGTCTCCGGCATGTGCGTGCCTCAAACCACTAGGCTACCCAAGCACCGATAAAACACACACAAATTGGGAATTTTCTGAAAGAAACGACGACGGTGTTTTGAGCTTCAAAAATAGATCTTTCAGGAAAGGATTTGGTGCCCCATTGAAAAGAATACAGACACAAGGAGAACTGCAGTTTAGACAACATACTTGTCTATAGCGTGCAAATTTGTTAGACGATCTTTCGGAAAATATGTTAGCTATGGGAGCCATGAAATCAACGCCTAGTAGCTCTCTTCGAAAGCGCATCCGAAATTGTTCCTAGTTGGGCAGATGTATGATTATTCGAAGTGGTCTAGTATAGACGTTATCGGGCAAGTGATTCGTGCTTCGCATCCCAGACGGGACAATTATAGATAATGTGGAGGTGTTGAAGTTTTTTCTAAGACATATCTCACTGATGAAGAAAAGTGCAAAAATTCCTTGCTTCTGGCATCTGTATAGTCTACAGCTTGAACGTCCATGCCCAGAATGGGATTTCCTGCCTAGACATGCTATTGCAGTTCTTCTCAGCGAATGTTACCCGAGAGTCAGGAACCAACGCAAGCAATGCTCGTACAGAACCTGTTCTGGAGAATAATTATTTGCTAGGGCTTTTCAGTTACCCGTAAGAAAGGATGTAACCTTAGAATGTGATAAAGGACAGCTTTCTTTTTACGCTAGATCTGTGTCAACTAAAAACTCTTCCAGTTGCAGACAATGCTCTTTGCCGTAGCCAAATACTTTTTCTATAGTGCACTAACTCTCGCGTTTTTAAGTTTTCACTACTTCGGGAGCCTGATGTCACCTCAAGGCACCTGAACAAATCTGGAGTCAAGTGAAGACGTCTGGTGTCATATGAAATTACCTAAAGTCACCTGAAGCCACCTGAGGATGTCAGGAGTCACCTGAATTTACTCGAAGTCACTTGTAGTGAGCTGGAGTCACCCTGAAGACGTCTCGAGTCACCTGAAGTCACCCGAAATCACCTCAGGAGATCTAAAGTCGGTTGAAGTCGCACAAAGATGTCTCATCTCATCGGCAGTCACATGACGTCATTTCGAGTCGCATGAAGACATCTGGTGTCATATGATGACGTCGGCAGTAACTTCAAGTTACCTGAAGATGTTCTGAGTCACCTAAAGTCACTTGAAGTCGCCGTAAGACGCCTGGAGTCAACTGAGGTCACATGAAGACGGCTGAAGTTTTTGAAGTCACCTGAACATGTCTGAGGGCACTTGAAGACATCTGGAGTCACCAAAGTTCTCCTCAAGGCACCTGTAGATGCCATGAGTGAGCTAAAGGTACTCGAAGTAACTTACTTAAAGTCAGCTGGAGTCCCTTGACGTCAGCCGTAGTCTCCACAACACGTCAGGTGTCAACTGATAGACGTCTGGAGTCAGCTGAAGTAACGTGAATATGTCTGAAGCTTTCTGAAGTCATTTGAAGTCACCTGAAGACGTCTGGGTCATCTAAAGTCACCTGAAGTCATTGAAGTTGTCAGGAGTCACCTAATGTTAATCAACAACACATGATGCAGCTTGTCGAGATCCTCGGCAGGTGATCCAGAAGTGACCTTGCCCTCGACACATTTTTCAGTTATACACCCGGTAGCTCCCAATGCTCATTGCCATAGCATAGTATTTTTTATATTCTGCTGACTGTCGTGTTTCTGATTTTTCACTATGATGTTCTACGTTACGTCTCTTTGAGTCAAACTGTATCAGAATGCTCTTGTGCATAAACCCTATTGAACTTCTGGTATGATAATCAAAAAATGGAAAACTGACCTTCTTTGAAGATCGGCAGTTCAAATCCCGCACAAGACGAAATTTTTTCCAACACAAATTAATGTAAATTTTCTTGTTTTATCCTAATTACATTGTTCTGAGAAGGACCCCAGTTTAATTGAAGTCTCGATACAGCCTCCTGAACAGTCGGTTCGTGCTTGCTCAGATGCAAAACTACTGGTATCAGTTTGAAATAGAGTTCAAAACATGGCTTGGGAGTGGCAGCTAACTAGGTAGTACCACGCGCTCATCGCCGAGTTTCCTTAGTCGGAGGGGAAATCCCAGACCTCTTAGTTGCACCCAGAACCTCACCCACCACGAGATCTCGACCCTTACCGACACAAGTAGTCTCCGGCATGTGCGTGCCTCAAACCACTAGGCTACCCAAGCACCGATCAAACACACACAAATTGGGAATTTTCTGAAAGAAACGACGACGGTGTTTTGAGCTTCAAAAATAGATCTTTCAGGAAAGGATTTGGTGCCCCATTGAAAAGAATACAGACACAAGGAGAACTGCAGTTTAGACAACATACTTGTCTATAGCGTGCAAATTTGTTAGACGATCTTTCGGAAAATATGTTAGCTATGGGAGCCATGAAATCAACGCCTAGTAGCTCTCTTCGAAAGCGCATCCGAAATTGTTCCTAGTTGGGCAGATGGATGATTATTCGAAGTGGTCTAGTATAGACGTTATCGGGCAAGTGATTCGTGCTTCGCATCCCAGACGGGACAATTATAGATAATGTGGAGGTGTTGAAGTTTTTTCTAAGACATATCTCACTGATGAAGAAAAGTGCAAAAATTCCTTGCTTCTGGCATCTGTATAGTCTACAGCTTGAACGTCCATGCCCAGAATGGGATTTCCTGGCTAGACATGCTATTGCAGTTCTTCTCAGCGAATGTTACCCGAGAGTCAGGAACCAACGCAAGCAATGCTCGTACAGAACCTGTTCTGGAGAATAATTATTTGCTAGGGCTTTTCCGTTACCCGTAAGAAAGGATGTAACCTTAGAATGTGATAAAGGACAGCTTTCTTTTTACGCTAGATCTGTGTCAACTAAAAACTCTTCCAGTTGCAGACAATGCTCTTTGCCGTAGCCAAATACTTTTTCTATAGTGCACTAACTCTCGCGTTTTTAAGTTTTCACTACTTCGGGAGCCTGATGTCACCTCAAGGCACCTGAACAAATCTGGAGTCAAGTGAAGACGTCTGGTGTCATATGAAATTACCTAAAGTCACCTGAAGCCACCTGAGGATGTCAGGAGTCACCTGAATTTACTCGAAGTCACTTGTAGTGAGCTGGAGTCACCCTGAAGACGTCTCGAGTCACCTGAAGTCACCCGAAATCACCTCAGGATATCTAAAGTCGCTTGAAGTCGCACAAAGATGTCTCATCTCATCGGCAGTCACATGACGTCATTTCGAGTCGCATGAAGACATCTGGTGTCATATGATGACGTCGGCAGTAACTTCAAGTTACCTGAAGATGTTCTGAGTCACCTAAAGTCACTTGAAGTCGCCGTAAGACGCCTGGAGTCAACTGAGGTCACATGAAGACGGCTGAAGTTTTTGAAGTCACCTGAACATGTCTGAGGGCACTTGAAGACATCTGGAGTCACCAAAGTTCTCCTCAAGGCACCTGTAGATGTCATGAGTGAGCTAAAGGTACTCGAAGTAACTTACTTAAAGTCAGCTGGAGTCCCTTGACGTCAGCCGTAGTCTCCACAACACGTCAGGTGTCAACTGATAGACGTCTGGAGTCAGCTGAAGTAACGTGAATATGTCTGAAGTTTTCTGAAGTCATTTGAAGTCACCTGAAGACGTCTGGGTCATCTAAAGTCACCTGAAGTCATTGAAGTTGTCAGGAGTCACCTAATGTTAATCAACAACACATGATGCAGCTTGTCGAGATCCTCGGCAGGTGATCCAGAAGTGACCTTGCCCTCGGACACATTTTTCAGTTATACACCCGGTAGCTCCCAACGCTCATTGCCATAGCATAGTATTTTTTATATTCTGCTGACTGTCGTGTTTCTGATTTTTCACTATGATGTTCTACGTTACGTCTCTTTGAGTCAAACTGTATCAGAATGCTCTTGTGCATAAACCCTATTGAACTTCTGGTATGATAATCAAAAAATGGAAAACTGACCTTCTTTGAAGATCGGCAGTTCAAATCCCGCACAAGACGAAATTTTTTCCAACACAAATTAATGTAAATTTTCTTGTTTTATCCTAATTACATTGTTCTGAGAAGGACCCCAGTTTAATTGAAGTCTCGATACAGCCTCCTGAACAGTCGGTTCGTGCTTGCTCAGATGCAAAACTACTGGTATCAGTTTGAAATAGAGTTCAAAACATGGCTTGGGAGTGGCAGCTAACTAGGTAGTACCACGCGCTCATCGCCGAGTTTCCTTAGTCGGAGGGGAAATCCCAGACCTCTTAGTTGCACCCAGAACCTCACCCACCACGAGATCTCGACCCTTACCGACACAAGTAGTCTCCGGCATGTGCGTGCCTCAAACCACTAGGCTACCCAAGCACCGATCAAACACACACAAATTGGGAATTTTCTGAAAGAAACGACGACGGTGTTTTGAGCTTCAAAAATAGATCTTTCAGGAAAGGATTTGGTGCCCCATTGAAAAGAATACAGACACAAGGAGAACTGCAGTTTAGACAACATACTTGTCTATAGCGTGCAAATTTGTTAGACGATCTTTCGGAAAATATGTTAGCTATGGGAGCCATGAAATCAACGCCTAGTAGCTCTCTTCGAAAGCGCATCCGAAATTGTTCCTAGTTGGGCAGATGTATGATTATTCGAAGTGGTCTAGTATAGACGTTATCGGGCAAGTGATTCGTGCTTCGCATCCCAGACGGGACAATTATAGATAATGTGGAGGTGTTGAAGTTTTTTCTAAGACATATCTCACTGATGAAGAAAAGTGCAAAAATTCCTTGCTTCTGGCATCTGTATAGTCTACAGCTTGAACGTCCATGCCCAGAATGGGATTTCCTGGCTAGACATGCTATTGCAGTTCTTCTCAGCGAATGTTACCCGAGAGTCAGGAACCAACGCAAGCAATGCTCGTACAGAACCTGTTCTGGAGAATAATTATTTGCTAGGGCTTTTCAGTTACCCGTAAGAAAGGATGTAACCTTAGAATGTGATAAAGGACAGCTTTCTTTTTACGCTAGATCTGTGTCAACTAAAAACTCTTCCAGTTGCAGACAATGCTCTTTGCCGTAGCCAAATACTTTTTCTATAGTGCACTAACTCTCGCGTTTTTAAGTTTTCACTACTTCGGGAGCCTGATGTCACCTCAAGGCACCTGAACAAATCTGGAGTCAAGTGAAGACGTCTGGTGTCATATGAAATTACCTAAAGTCACCTGAAGCCACCTGAGGATGTCAGGAGTCACCTGAATTTACTCGAAGTCACTTGTAGTGAGCTGGAGTCACCCTGAAGACGTCTCGAGTCACCTGAAGTCACCCGAAATCACCTCAGGAGATCTAAAGTCGCTTGAAGTCGCACAAAGATGTCTCATCTCATCGGCAGTCACATGACGTCATTTCGAGTCGCATGAAGACATCTGGTGTCATATGATGACGTCGGCAGTAACTTCAAGTTACCTGAAGATGTTCTGAGTCACCTAAAGTCACTTGAAGTCGCCGTAAGACGCCTGGAGTCAACTGAGGTCACATGAAGACGGCTGAAGTTTTTGAAGTCACCTGAACATGTCTGAGGGCACTTGAAGACATCTGGAGTCACCAAAGTTCTCCTCAAGGCACCTGTAGATGTCATGAGTGAGCTAAAGGTACTCGAAGTAACTTACTTAAAGTCAGCTGGAGTCCCTTGACGTCAGCCGTAGTCTCCACAACACGTCAGGTGTCAACTGATAGACGTCCGGAGTCAGCTGAAGTAACGTGAATATGTCTGAAGTTTTCTGAAGTCATTTGAAGTCACCTGAAGACGTCTGGGTCATCTAAAGTCACCTGAAGTCATTGAAGTTGTCAGGAGTCACCTAATGTTAATCAACAACACATGATGCAGCTTGTCGAGATCCTCGGCAGGTGATCCAGAAGTGACCTTGCCCTCGGACACATTTTTCAGTTATACACCCGGTAGCTCCCAACGCTCATTGCCATAGCATAGTATTTTTTATATTCTGCTGACTGTCGTGTTTCTGATTTTTCACTATGATGTTCTACGTTACGTCTCTTTGAGTCAAACTGTATCAGAATGCTCTTGTGCATAAACCCTATTGAACTTCTGGTATGATAATCAAAAAATGGAAAACTGACCTTCTTTGAAGATCGGCAGTTCAAATCCCGCACAAGACGAAATTTTTTCCAACACAAATTAATGTAAATTTTCTTGTTTTATCCTAATTACATTGTTCTGAGAAGGACCCCAGTTTAATTGAAGTCTCGATACAGCCTCCTGAACAGTCGGTTCGTGCTTGCTCAGATGCAAAACTACTGGTATCAGTTTGAAATAGAGTTCAAAACATGGCTTGGGAGTGGCAGCTAACTAGGTAGTACCACGCGCTCATCGCCGAGTTTCCTTAGTCGGAGGGGAAATCCCAGACCTCTTAGTTGCACCCAGAACCTCACCCACCACGAGATCTCGACCCTTACCGACACAAGTAGTCTCCGGCATGTGCGTGCCTCAAACCACTAGGCTACCCAAGCACCGATCAAACACACACAAATTGGGAATTTTCTGAAAGAAACGACGACGGTGTTTTGAGCTTCAAAAATAGATCTTTCAGGAAAGGATTTGGTGCCCCATTGAAAAGAATACAGACACAAGGAGAACTGCAGTTTAGACAACATACTTGTCTATAGCGTGCAAATTTGTTAGACGATCTTTCGGAAAATATGTTAGCTATGGGAGCCATGAAATCAACGCCTAGTAGCTCTCTTCGAAAGCGCATCCGAAATTGTTCCTAGTTGGGCAGATGGATGATTATTCGAAGTGGTCTAGTATAGACGTTATCGGGCAAGTGATTCGTGCTTCGCATCCCAGACGGGACAATTATAGATAATGTGGAGGTGTTGAAGTTTTTTCTAAGACATATCTCACTGATGAAGAAACAGTGCAAAAATTCCTTGCTTCTGGCATCTGTATAGTCTACAGCTTGAACGTCCATGCCCAGAATGGGATTTCCTGGCTAGACATGCTATTGCAGTTCTTCTCAGCGAATGTTACCCGAGAGTCAGGAACCAACGCAAGCAATGCTCGTACAGAACCTGTTCTGGAGAATAATTATTCGCTAGGGCTTTTCAGTTACCCGTAAGAAAGGATGTAACCTTAGAATGTGATAAAGGACAGCTTTCTTTTTACGCTAGATCTGTGTCAACTAAAAACTCTTCCAGTTGCAGGCAATGCTCTTTGCCGTAGCCAAATACTTTTTCTATAGTGCACTAACTCTCGCGTTTTTAAGTTTTCACTACTTCGGGAGCCTGATGTCACCTCAAGGCACCTGAACATATCTGGAGTCAAGTGAAGACGTCTGGTGTCATATGAAATTACCTAAAGTCACCTGAAGCCACCTGAGGATGTCAGGAGTCACCTGAATTTACTCGAAGTCACTTGTAGTGAGCTGGAGTCACCCTGAAGACGTCTCGAGTCACCTGAAGTCACCCGAAATCACCTCAGGAGATCTAAAGTCGCTTGAAGTCGCACAAAGATGTCTCATCTCATCGGCAGTCACATGACGTCATTTCGAGTCGCATGAAGACATCTGGTGTCATATGATGACGTCGGCAGTAACTTCAAGTTACCTGAAGATGTTCTGAGTCACCTAAAGTCACTTGAAGTCGCCGTAAGACGCCTGGAGTCAACTGAGGTCACATGAAGACGGCTGAAGTTTTTGAAGTCACCTGAACATGTCTGAGGGCACTTGAAGACATCTGGAGTCACCAAAGTTCTCCTCAAGGCACCTGTAGATGTCATGAGTGAGCTAAAGGTACTCGAAGTAACTTACTTAAAGTCAGCTGGAGTCCCTTGACGTCAGCCGTAGTCACCACAACACGTCAGGTGTCAACTGATAGACGTCCGGAGTCAGCTGAAGTAACGTGAATATGTCTGAAGTTTTCTGAAGTCATTTGAAGTCACCTGAAGACGTCTGGGTCATCTAAAGTCACCTGAAGTCATTGAAGTTGTCAGGAGTCACCTAATGTTAATCAACAACACATGATGCAGCTTGTCGAGATCCTCGGCAGGTGATCCAGAAGTGACCTTGCCCTCGGACACATTTTTCAGTTATACACCCGGTAGCTCCCAACGCTCATTGCCATAGCATAGTATTTTTTATATTCTGCTGACTGTCGTGTTTCTGATTTTTCACTATGATGTTCTACGTTACGTCTCTTTGAGTCAAACTGTATCAGAATGCTCTTGTGCATAAACCCTATTGAACTTCTGGTATGATAATCAAAAAATGGAAAACTGACCTTCTTTGAAGATCGGCAGTTCAAATCCCGCACAAGACGAAATTTTTTCCAACACAAATTAATGTAAATTTTCTTGTTTTATCCTAATTACTTTGTTCTGAGAAGGACCCCAGTTTAATTGAAGTCTCGATACAGCCTCCTGAACAGTCGGTTCGTGCTTGCTCAGATGCAAAACTACTGGTATCAGTTTGAAATAGAGTTCAAAACATGGCTTGGGAGTGGCAGCTAACTAGGTAGTACCACGCGCTCATCGCCGAGTTTCCTTAGTCGGAGGGGAAATCCCAGACCTCTTAGTTGCACCCAGAACCTCACCCACCACGAGATCTCGACCCTTACCGACACAAGTAGTCTCCGGCATGTGCGTGCCTCAAACCACTAGGCTACCCAAGCACCGATCAAACACACACAAATTGGGAATTTTCTGAAAGAAACGACGACGGTGTTTTGAGCTTCAAAAATAGATCTTTCAGGAAAGGATTTGGTGCCCCATTGAAAAGAATACAGACACAAGGAGAACTGCAGTTTAGACAACATACTTGTCTATAGCGTGCAAATTTGTTAGACGATCTTTCGGAAAATATGTTAGCTATGGGAGCCATGAAATCAACGCCTAGTAGCTCTCTTCGAAAGCGCATCCGAAATTGTTCCTAGTTGGGCAGATGTATGATTATTCGAAGTGGTCTAGTATAGACGTTATCGGGCAAGTGATTCGTGCTTCGCATCCCAGACGGGACAATTATAGATAATGTGGAGGTGTTGAAGTTTTTTCTAAGACATATCTCACTGATGAAGAAACAGTGCAAAAATTCCTTGCTTCTGGCATCTGTATAGTCTACAGCTTGAACGTCCATGCCCAGAATGGGATTTCCTGGCTAGACATGCTATTGCAGTTCTTCTCAGCGAATGTTACCCGAGAGTCAGGAACCAACGCAAGCAATGCTCGTACAGAACCTGTTCTGGAGAATAATTATTCGCTAGGGCTTTTCAGTTACCCGTAAGAAAGGATGTAACCTTAGAATGTGATAAAGGACAGCTTTCTTTTTACGCTAGATCTGTGTCAACTAAAAACTCTTCCAGTTGCAGGCAATGCTCTTTGCCGTAGCCAAATACTTTTTCTATAGTGCACTAACTCTCGCGTTTTTAAGTTTTCACTACTTCGGGAGCCTGATGTCACCTCAAGGCACCTGAACATATCTGGAGTCAAGTGAAGACGTCTGGTGTCATATGAAATTACCTAAAGTCACCTGAAGCCACCTGAGGATGTCAGGAGTCACCTGAATTTACTCGAAGTCACTTGTAGTGAGCTGGAGTCACCCTGAAGACGTCTCGAGTCACCTGAAGTCACCCGAAATCACCTCAGGAGATCTAAAGTCGCTTGAAGTCGCACAAAGATGTCTCATCTCATCGGCAGTCACATGACGTCATTTCGAGTCGCATGAAGACATCTGGTGTCATATGATGACGTCGGCAGTAACTTCAAGTTACCTGAAGATGTTCTGAGTCACCTAAAGTCACTTGAAGTCGCCGTAAGACGCCTGGAGTCAACTGAGGTCACATGAAGACGGCTGAAGTTTTTGAAGTCACCTGAACATGTCTGAGGGCACTTGAAGACATCTGGAGTCACCAAAGTTCTCCTCAAGGCACCTGTAGATGTCATGAGTGAGCTAAAGGTACTCGAAGTAACTTACTTAAAGTCAGCTGGAGTCCCTTGACGTCAGCCGTAGTCACCACAACACGTCAGGTGTCAACTGATAGACGTCCGGAGTCAGCTGAAGTAACGTGAATATGTCTGAAGTTTTCTGAAGTCATTTGAAGTCACCTGAAGACGTCTGGGTCATCTAAAGTCACCTGAAGTCATTGAAGTTGTCAGGAGTCACCTAATGTTAATCAACAACACATGATGCAGCTTGTCGAGATCCTCGGCAGGTGATCCAGAAGTGACCTTGCCCTCGGACACATTTTTCAGTTATACACCCGGTAGCTCCCAACGCTCATTGCCATAGCATAGTATTTTTTATATTCTGCTGACTGTCGTGTTTCTGATTTTTCACTATGATGTTCTACGTTACGTCTCTTTGAGTCAAACTGTATCAGAATGCTCTTGTGCATAAACCCTATTGAAACTTCTGGTATGATAATCGAAAAATGGAAAACTGACCTTCTTTGAAGATCGGCAGTTCAAATCCCGCACAAGACGAAATTTTTTCCAACACAAATTAATGTAAATTTTCTTGTTTTATCCTAATTACTTTGTTCTGAGAAGGACCCCAGTTTAATTGAAGTCTCGATACAGCCTCCTGAACAGTCGGTTCGTGCTTGCTCAGATGCAAAACTACTGGTATCAGTTTGAAATAGAGTTCAAAACATGGCTTGGGAGTGGCAGCTAACTAGGTAGTACCACGCGCTCATCGCCGAGTTTCCTTAGTCGGAGGGGAAATCCCAGACCTCTTAGTTGCACCCAGAACCTCACCCACCACGAGATCTCGACCCTTACCGACACAAGTAGTCTCCGGCATGTGCGTGCCTCAAACCACTAGGCTACCCAAGCACCGATCAAACACACACAAATTGGGAATTTTCTGAAAGAAACGACGACGGTGTTTTGAGCTTCAAAAATAGATCTTTCAGGAAAGGATTTGGTGCCACATTGAAAAGAATACAGACACAAGGAGAACTGCAGTTTAGACAACATACTTGTCTATAGCGTGCAAATTTGTTAGACGATCTTTCGGAAAATATGTTAGCTATGGGAGCCATGAAATCAACGCCTAGTAGCTCTCTTCGAAAGCGCATCCGAAATTGTTCCTAGTTGGGCAGATGTATGATTATTCGAAGTGGTCTAGTATAGACGTTATCGGGCAAGTGATTCGTGCTTCGCATCCCAGACGGGACAATTATAGATAATGTGGAGGTGTTGAAGTTTTTTCTAAGACATATCTCACTGATGAAGAAACATGCAAAAATTCCTTGCTTCTGGCATCTGTATAGTCTACAGCTTGAACGTCCATGCCCAGAATGGGATTTCCTGGCTAGACATGCTATTGCAGTTCTTCTCAGCGAATGTTACCCGAGAGTCAGGAACCAACGCAAGCAATGCTCGTACAGAACCTGTTCTGGAGAATAATTATTCGCTAGGGCTTTTCAGTTACCCGTAAGAAAGGATGTAACCTTAGAATGTGATAAAGGACAGCTTTCTTTTTACGCTAGATCTGTGTCAACTAAAAACTCTTCCAGTTGCAGGCAATGCTCTTTGCCGTAGCCAAATACTTTTTCTATAGTGCACTAACTCTCGCGTTTTTAAGTTTTCACTACTTCGGGAGCCTGATGTCACCTCAAGGCACCTGAACATATCTGGAGTCAAGTGAAGACGTCTGGTGTCATATGAAATTACCTAAAGTCACCTGAAGCCACCTGAGGATGTCAGGAGTCACCTGAATTTACTCGAAGTCACTTGTAGTGAGCTGGAGTCACCCTGAAGACGTCTCGAGTCACCTGAAGTCACCCGAAATCACCTCAGGAGATCTAAAGTCGCTTGAAGTCGCACAAAGATGTCTCATCTCATCGGCAGTCACATGACGTCATTTCGAGTCGCATGAAGACATCTGGTGTCATATGATGACGTCGGCAGTAACTTCAAGTTACCTGAAGATGTTCTGAGTCACCTAAAGTCACTTGAAGTCGCCGTAAGACGCCTGGAGTCAACTGAGGTCACATGAAGACGGCTGAAGTTTTTGAAGTCACCTGAACATGTCTGAGGGCACTTGAAGACATCTGGAGTCACCAAAGTTCTCCTCAAGGCACCTGTAGATGTCATGAGTGAGCTAAAGGTACTCGAAGTAACTTACTTAAAGTCAGCTGGAGTCCCTTGACGTCAGCCGTAGTCACCACAACACGTCAGGTGTCAACTGATAGACGTCCGGAGTCAGCTGAAGTAACGTGAATATGTCTGAAGTTTTCTGAAGTCATTTGAAGTCACCTGAAGACGTCTGGGTCATCTAAAGTCACCTGAAGTCATTGAAGTTGTCAGGAGTCACCTAATGTTAATCAACAACACATGATGCAGCTTGTCGAGATCCTCGGCAGGTGATCCAGAAGTGACCTTGCCCTCGGACACATTTTTCAGTTATACACCCGGTAGCTCCCAACGCTCATTGCCATAGCATAGTATTTTTTATATTCTGCTGACTGTCGTGTTTCTGATTTTTCACTATGATGTTCTACGTTACGTCTCTTTGAGTCAAACTGTATCAGAATGCTCTTGTGCATAAACCCTATTGAACTTCTGGTATGATAATCAAAAATGGAAAACTGACCTTCTTTGAAGATCGGCAGTTCAAATCCCGCACAAGACGAAATTTTTTCCAACACAAATTAATGTAAATTTTCTTGTTTTATCCTAATTACTTTGTTCTGAGAAGGACCCCAGTTTAATTGAAGTCTCGATACAGCCTCCTGAACAGTCGGTTCGTGCTTGCTCAGATGCAAAACTACTGGTATCAGTTTGAAATAGAGTTCAAAACATGGCTTGGGAGTGGCAGCTAACTAGGTAGTACCACGCGCTCATCGCCGAGTTTCCTTAGTCGGAGGGGAAATCCCAGACCTCTTAGTTGCACCCAGAACCTCACCCACCACGAGATCTCGACCCTTACCGACACAAGTAGTCTCCGGCATGTGCGTGCCTCAAACCACTAGGCTACCCAAGCACCGATCAAACACACACAAATTGGGAATTTTCTGAAAGAAACGACGACGGTGTTTTGAGCTTCAAAAATAGATCTTTCAGGAAAGGATTTGGTGCCACATTGAAAAGAATACAGACACAAGGAGAACTGCAGTTTAGACAACATACTTGTCTATAGCGTGCAAATTTGTTAGACGATCTTTCGGAAAATATGTTAGCTATGGGAGCCATGAAATCAACGCCTAGTAGCTCTCTTCGAAAGCGCATCCGAAATTGTTCCTAGTTGGGCAGATGTATGATTATTCGAAGTGGTCTAGTATAGACGTTATCGGGCAAGTGATTCGTGCTTCGCATCCCAGACGGGACAATTATAGATAATGTGGAGGTGTTGAAGTTTTTTCTAAGACATATCTCACTGATGAAGAAACATGCAAAAATTCCTTGCTTCTGGCATCTGTATAGTCTACAGCTTGAACGTCCATGCCCAGAATGGGATTTCCTGGCTAGACATGCTATTGCAGTTCTTCTCAGCGAATGTTACCCGAGAGTCAGGAACCAACGCAAGCAATGCTCGTACAGAACCTGTTCTGGAGAATAATTATTCGCTAGGGCTTTTCAGTTACCCGTAAGAAAGGATGTAACCTTAGAATGTGATAAAGGACAGCTTTCTTTTTACGCTAGATCTGTGTCAACTAAAAACTCTTCCAGTTGCAGGCAATGCTCTTTGCCGTAGCCAAATACTTTTTCTATAGTGCACTAACTCTCGCGTTTTTAAGTTTTCACTACTTCGGGAGCCCTGATGTCACCTCAAGGCACCTGAACATATCTGGAGTCAAGTGAAGACGTCTGGTGTCATATGAAATTACCTAAAGTCACCTGAAGCCACCTGAGGATGTCAGGAGTCACCTGAATTTACTCGAAGTCACTTGTAGTGAGCTGGAGTCACCCTGAAGACGTCTCGAGTCACCTGAAGTCACCCGAAATCACCTCAGGAGATCTAAAGTCGCTTGAAGTCGCACAAAGATGTCTCATCTCATCGGCAGTCACATGACGTCATTTCGAGTCGCATGAAGACATCTGGTGTCATATGATGACGTCGGCAGTAACTTCAAGTTACCTGAAGATGTTCTGAGTCACCTAAAGTCACTTGAAGTCGCCGTAAGACGCCTGGAGTCAACTGAGGTCACATGAAGACGGCTGAAGTTTTTGAAGTCACCTGAACATGTCTGAGGGCACTTGAAGACATCTGGAGTCACCAAAGTTCTCCTCAAGGCACCTGTAGATGTCATGAGTGAGCTAAAGGTACTCGAAGTAACTTACTTAAAGTCAGCTGGAGTCCCTTGACGTCAGCCGTAGTCACCACAACACGTCAGGTGTCAACTGATAGACGTCCGGAGTCAGCTGAAGTAACGTGAATATGTCTGAAGTTTTCTGAAGTCATTTGAAGTCACCTGAAGACGTCTGGGTCATCTAAAGTCACCTGAAGTCATTGAAGTTGTCAGGAGTCACCTAATGTTAATCAACAACACATGATGCAGCTTGTCGAGATCCTCGGCAGGTGATCCAGAAGTGACCTTGCCCTCGGACACATTTTTCAGTTATACACCCGGTAGCTCCCAACGCTCATTGCCATAGCATAGTATTTTTTATATTCTGCTGACTGTCGTGTTTCTGATTTTTCACTATGATGTTCTACGTTACGTCTCTTTGAGTCAAACTGTATCAGAATGCTCTTGTGCATAACCCTATTAAACTTCTGGTATGATAATCAAAAAATGGAAAACTGACCTTCTTTGAAGATCGGCAGTTCAAATCCCGCACAAGACGAAATTTTTTCCAACACAAATTAATGTAAATTTTCTTGTTTTATCCTAATTACTTTGTTCTGAGAAGGACCCCAGTTTAATTGAAGTCTCGATACAGCCTCCTGAACAGTCGGTTCGTGCTTGCTCAGATGCAAAACTACTGGTATCAGTTTGAAATAGAGTTCAAAACATGGCTTGGGAGTGGCAGCTAACTAGGTAGTACCACGCGCTCATCGCCGAGTTTCCTTAGTCGGAGGGGAAATCCCAGACCTCTTAGTTGCACCCAGAACCTCACCCACCACGAGATCTCGACCCTTACCGACACAAGTAGTCTCCGGCATGTGCGTGCCTCAAACCACTAGGCTACCCAAGCACCGATCAAACACACACAAATTGGGAATTTTCTGAAAGAAACGACGACGGTGTTTTGAGCTTCAAAAATAGATCTTTCAGGAAAGGATTTGGTGCCACATTGAAAAGAATACAGACACAAGGAGAACTGCAGTTTAGACAACATACTTGTCTATAGCGTGCAAATTTGTTAGACGATCTTTCGGAAAATATGTTAGCTATGGGAGCCATGAAATCAACGCCTAGTAGCTCTCTTCGAAAGCGCATCCGAAATTGTTCCTAGTTGGGCAGATGTATGATTATTCGAAGTGGTCTAGTATAGACGTTATCGGGCAAGTGATTCGTGCTTCGCATCCCAGACGGGACAATTATAGATAATGTGGAGGTGTTGAAGTTTTTTCTAAGACATATCTCACTGATGAAGAAACATGCAAAAATTCCTTGCTTCTGGCATCTGTATAGTCTACAGCTTGAACGTCCATGCCCAGAATGGGATTTCCTGGCTAGACATGCTATTGCAGTTCTTCTCAGCGAATGTTACCCGAGAGTCAGGAACCAACGCAAGCAATGCTCGTACAGAACCTGTTCTGGAGAATAATTATTCGCTAGGGCTTTTCAGTTACCCGTAAGAAAGGATGTAACCTTAGAATGTGATAAAGACAGCTTTCTTTTTACGCTAGATCTGTGTCAACTAAAAACTCTTCCAGTTGCAGGCAACGCTCTTTGCCGTAGCCAAATACTTTTTCTATAGTGCACTAACTCTCGCGTTTTTAAGTTTTCACTACTTCGGGAGCCTGATGTCACCTCAAGGCACCTGAACATATCTGGAGTCAAGTGAAGACGTCTGGTGTCATATGAAATTACCTAAAGTCACCTGAAGCCACCTGAGGATGTCAGGAGTCACCTGAATTTACTCGAAGTCACTTGTAGTGAGCTGGAGTCACCCTGAAGACGTCTCGAGTCACCCGAAGTCACCCGAAATCACCTCAGGAGATCTAAAGTCACTTGAAGTCGCACAAAGATGTCTCATCTCATCGGCAGTCACATGACGTCATTTCGAGCGCCTGAAGACATCTGGTGTCATATGATGACGTCGGCAGTAACTTCAAGTTACCTGAAGACGTTCTGAGTCACCTAAAGTCACTTGAAGTCGCCGTAAGACGCCTGGAGTCAACTGAGGTCACATGAAGACGGCTGAAGTTTTTGAAGTCACCTGAACATGTCTGAGGGCACTTGAAGACATCTGGAGTCACCAAAGTTCTCCTCAAGGCACCTGTAGATGTCATGAGTGAGCTAAAGGTACTCGAAGTAACTTACTTAAAGTCAGCTGGAGTCCCTTGACGTCAGCCGTAGTCACCACAACACGTCAGGTGTCAACTGATAGACGTCCGGAGTCAGCTGAAGTAACGTGAATATGTCTGAAGTTTTCTGAAGTCATTTGAAGTCACCTGAAGACGTCTGGGTCATCTAAAGTCACCTGAAGTCATTGAAGTTGTCAGGAGTCACCTAATGTTAATCAACAACACATGATGCAGCTTGTCGAGATCCTCGGCAGGTGATCCAGAAGTGACCTTGCCCTCGGACACATTTTTCAGTTATACACCCGGTAGCTCCCAACGCTCATTGCCATAGCATAGTATTTTTTATATTCTGCTGACTGTCGTGTTTCTGATTTTTCACTATGATGTTCTACGTTACGTCTCTTTGAGTCAAACTGTATCAGAATGCTCTTGTGCATAACCCTATTAACTTCTGGTATGATAATCGAAAAAATGGAAAATTGACCTTCTTTGAAGATCGGCAGTTCAAATCCCGCACAAGACGAAATTTTTTCCAACACAAATTAATGTAAATTTTCTTGTTTTATCCTAATTACTTTGTTCTGAGAAGGACCCCAGTTTAATTGAAGTCTCGATACAGCCTCCTGAACAGTCTGTTCGTGCTTGCTCAGATGCAAAACTACTGGTATCAGTTTGAAATAGAGTTCAAAACATGGCTTGGGAGTGGCAGCTAACTAGGTAGTACCACGCGCTCATCGCCGAGTTTCCTTAGTCGGAGGGGAAATCCCAGACCTCTTAGTTGCACCCAGAACCTCACCCACCACGAGATCTCGACCCTTACCGACACAAGTAGTCTCCGGCATGTGCGTGCCTCAAACCACTAGGCTACCCAAGCACCGATCAAACACACACAAATTGGGAATTTTCTGAAAGAAACGACGACGGTGTTTTGAGCTTCAAAAATAGATCTTTCAGGAAAGGATTTGGTGCCACATTGAAAAGAATACAGACACAAGGAGAACTGCAGTTTAGACAACATACTTGTCTATAGCGTGCAAATTTGTTAGACGATCTTTCGGAAAATATGTTAGCTATGGGAGCCATGAAATCAACGCCTAGTAGCTCTCTTCGAAAGCGCATCCGAAATTGTTCCTAGTTGGGCAGATGTATGATTATTCGAAGTGGTCTAGTATAGACGTTATCGGGCAAGTGATTCGTGCTTCGCATCCCAGACGGGACAATTATAGATAATGTGGAGGTGTTGAAGTTTTTTCTAAGACATATCTCACTGATGAAGAAACATGCAAAAATTCCTTGCTTCTGGCATCTGTATAGTCTACAGCTTGAACGTCCATGCCCAGAATGGGATTTCCTGGCTAGACATGCTATTGCAGTTCTTCTCAGCGAATGTTACCCGAGAGTCAGGAACCAACGCAAGCAATGCTCGTACAGAACCTGTTCTGGAGAATAATTATTCGCTAGGGCTTTTCAGTTACCCGTAAGAAAGGATGTAACCTTAGAATGTGATAAAGGACAGCTTTCTTTTTACGCTAGATCTGTGTCAACTAAAAACTCTTCCAATTGCAGGCAACTGCTCTTTGCCGTAGCCAAATACTTTTTCTATAGTGCACTAACTCTCGCGTTTTTAAGTTTTCAGTACGTCGGGAGCCTGATGTCACCTCAAGGTACCTGAACATATATGGAGTCAAGTGAAGACGTCTGGTGTCATATGAAATTACCTAAAGTCACCTGAAGCCACCTGAGGATGTCAGGAGTCACCTGAATTTACTCGAAGTCACTTGTAGTGAGCTGGAGTCACCCTGAAGACGTCTCGAGTCACCCGAAGTCACCCGAAATCACCTCAGGAGATCTAAAGTCACTTGAAGTCGCACAAAGATGTCTCATCTCATCGGCAGTCACATGACGTCATTTCGAGCCGCCTGAAGACATCTGGTGTCATATATGACGTCGGCAGTAACTTCAAGTTACCTGAAGATGTTCTGAGTCACCTAAAGTCACTTGAAGTCGCCGTAAGACGCCTGGAGTCAACTGAGGTCACATGAAGACGGCTGAAGTTTTTGAAGTCACCTGAACATGTCTGAGGGCACTTGAAGACATCTGGAGTCACCAAAGTTCTCCTCAAGGCACCTGTAGATGTCATGAGTGAGCTAAAGGTACTCGAAGTAACTTACTTAAAGTCAGCTGGAGTCCCTTGACGTCAGCCGTAGTCACCACAACACGTCAGGTGTCAACTGATAGACGTCCGGAGTCAGCTGAAGTGACGTGAATATGTCTGAAGTTTTCTGAAGTCATTTGAAGTCACCTGAAGACGTCTGGGTCATCTAAAGTCACCTGAAGTCATTGAAGTTGTCAGGAGTCACCTAATGTTAATCAACAACACATGATGCAGCTTGTCGAGATCCTCGGCAGGTGATCCAGAAGTGACCTTGCCCTCGGACACATTTTTCAGTTATACACCCGGTAGCTCCCAACGCTCATTGCCATAGCATAGTATTTTTTATATTCTGCTGACTGTCGTGTTTCTGATTTTTCACTATGATGTTCTACGTTACGTCTCTTTGAGTCAAACTGTATCAGAATGCTCTTGTGCATATCCCTATTAAACTTCTCGTATGATAATCGAAAAATGGAAAATTGACCTTCTTTGAAGATCGGCAGTTCAAATCCCGCACAAGACGAAATTTTTTCCAACACAAATTAATGTAAATTTTCTTGTTTTATCCTAATTACTTTGTTCTGAGAAGGACCCCAGTTTAATTGAAGTCTCGATACAGCCTCCTGAACAGTCTGTTCGTGCTTGCTCAGATGCAAAACTACTGGTATCAGTTTGAAATAGAGTTCAAAACATGGCTTGGGAGTGGCAGCTAACTAGGTAGTACCACGCGCTCATCGCCGAGTTTCCTTAGTCGGAGGGGAAATCCCAGACCTCTTAGTTGCACCCAGAACCTCACCCACACGAGATCTCGACCCTTACCGACACAAGTAGTCTCCGGCATGTGCGTGCCTCAAACCACTAGGCTACCCAAGCACCGATCAAACACACACAAATTGGGAATTTTCTGAAAGAAACGACGACGGTGTTTTGAGCTTCAAAAATAGATCTTTCAGGAAAGGATTTGGTGCCACATTGAAAAGAATACAGACACAAGGAGAACTGCAGTTTAGACAACATACTTGTCTATAGCGTGCAAATTTGTTAGACGATCTTTCGGAAAATATGTTAGCTATGGGAGCCATGAAATCAACGCCTAGTAGCTCTCTTCGAAAGCGCATCCGAAATTGTTCCTAGTTGGGCAGATGTATGATTATTCGAAGTGGTCTAGTATAGACGTTATCGGGCAAGTGATTCGTGCTTCGCATCCCAGACGGGACAATTATAGATAATGTGGAGGTGTTGAAGTTTTTTCTAAGACATATCTCACTGATGAAGAAACATGCAAAAATTCCTTGCTTCTGGCATCTGTATAGTCTACAGCTTGAACGTCCATGCCCAGAATGGGATTTCCTGGCTAGACATGCTATTGCAGTTCTTCTCAGCGAATGTTACCCGAGAGTCAGGAACCAACGCAAGCAATGCTCGTACAGAACCTGTTCTGGAGAATAATTATTCGCTAGGGCTTTTCAGTTACCCGTAAGAAAGGATGTAACCTTAGAATGTGATAAAGGACAGCTTTCTTTTTACGCTAGATCTGTGTCAACTAAAACTCTTCCAATTGCAGGCAACGCTCTTTGCCGTAGCCAAATACTTTTTCTATAGTGCACTAACTCTCGCGTTTTTAAGTTTTCAGTACGTCGGGAGCCTGATGTCACCTCAAGGTACCTGAACATATATGGAGTCAAGTGAAGACGTCTGGTGTCATATGAAATTACCTAAAGTCACCTGAAGCCACCTGAGGATGTCAGGAGTCACCTGAATTTACTCGAAGTCACTTGTAGTGAGCTGGAGTCACCCTGAAGACGTCTCGAGTCACCCGAAGTCACCCGAAATCACCTCAGGAGATCTAAAGTCACTTGAAGTCGCACAAAGATGTCTCATCTCATCGGCAGTCACATGACGTCATTTCGAGCCGCCTGAAGACATCTGGTGTCATATAATGACGTCGGCAGTAACTTCAAGTTACCTGAAGACGTTCTGAGTCACCTAAAGTCACTTGAAGTCGCCGTAAGACGCCTGGAGTCAACTGAGGTCACATGAAGACGGCTGAAGTTTTTGAAGTCACCTGAACATGTCTGAGGGCACTTGAAGACATCTGGAGTCACCAAAGTTCTCCTCAAGGCACCTGTAGATGTCATGAGTGAGCTAAAGGTACTCGAAGTAACTTACTTAAAGTCAGCTGGAGTCCCTTGACGTCAGCCGTAGTCACCACAACACGTCAGGTGTCAACTGATAGACGTCCGGAGTCAGCTGAAGTGAACGTGAATATGTCTGAAGTTTTCTGAAGTCATTTGAAGTCACCTGAAGACGTCTGGGTCATCTAAAGTCACCTGAAGTCATTGAAGTTGTCAGGAGTCACCTAATGTTAATCAACAACACATGATGCAGCTTGTCGAGATCCTCGGCAGGTGATCCAGAAGTGACCTTGCCCTCGGACACATTTTTCAGTTATACACCCGGTAGCTCCCAACGCTCATTGCCATAGCATAGTATTTTTTATATTCTGCTGACTGTCGTGTTTCTGATTTTTCACTATGATGTTCTACGTTACGTCTCTTTGAGTCAAACTGTATCAGAATGCTCTTGTGCATATCCCTATTAAACTTCTCGTATGATAATCGAAAAATGGGAAAATTGACCTTCTTTGAAGATCGGCAGTTCAAATCCCGCACAAGACGAAATTTTTTCCAACACAAATTAATGTAAATTTTCTTGTTTTATCCTAATTACTTTGTTCTGAGAAGGACCCCAGTTTAATTGAAGTCTCGATACAGCCTCCTGAACAGTCTGTTCGTGCTTGCTCAGATGCAAAACTACTGGTATCAGTTTGAAATAGGTTCAAAACATGGCTTGGGAGTGGCAGCTAACTAGGTAGTACCACCCGCTCATCGCCGAGTTTCCTTAGTCGGAGGGGAAATCCAGACCTCTTAGTTGCACCCAGAACCTCACCCACCACGAGATCTCGACCCTTACCGACACAAGTAGTCTCCGGCATGTGCGTGCCTCAAACCACTAGGCTACCCAAGCACCGATCAAACACACACAAATTGGGAATTTTCTGAAAGAAACGACGACGGTGTTTTGAGCTTCAAAAATAGATCTTTCAGGAAAGGATTTGGTGCCACATTGAAAAGAATACAGACACAAGGAGAACTGCAGTTTAGACAACATACTTGTCTATAGCGTGCAAATTTGTTAGACGATCTTTCGGAAAATATGTTAGCTATGGGAGCCATGAAATCAACGCCTAGTAGCTCTCTTCGAAAGCGCATCCGAAATTGTTCCTAGTTGGGCAGATGTATGATTATTCGAAGTGGTCTAGTATAGACGTTATCGGGCAAGTGATTCGTGCTTCGCATCCCAGACGGGACAATTATAGATAATGTGAGGTGTTGAAGTTTTTTCTAAGAATATCTCACTGATGAAGAAACATGCAAAAATTCCTTGCTTCTGGCATCTGTATAGTCTACAGCTTGAACGTCCATGCCCAGAATGGGATTTCCTGCTAGACATGCTATTGCAGTTCTTCTCAGCGAATGTTACCCGAGAGTCAGGAACCAACGCAAGCAATGCTCGTACAGAACCTGTTCTGGAGAATAATTATTCGCTAGGGCTTTTCAGTTACCCGTAAGAAAGGATGTAACCTTAGAATGTGATAAAAGACAGCTTTCTTTTTACGCTAGATCTGTGTCAACTAAAAACTCTTCCAATTGCAGGCAACGCTCTTTGCCGTAGCCAAATACTTTTTCTATAGTGCACTAACTCTCGCGTTTTTAAGTTTTCAGTACGTCGGGAGCCTGATGTCACCTCAAGGAACCTGAACATATATGGAGTCAAGTGAAGACGTCTGGTGTCATATGAAATTACCTAAAGTCACCTGAAGCCACCTGAGGATGTCAGGAGTCACCTGAATTTACTCGAAGTCACTTGTAGTGAGCTGGAGTCACCCTGAAGACGTCTCGAGTCACCCGAAGTCACCCGAAATCACCTCAGGAGATCTAAAGTCACTTGAAGTCGCACAAAGATGTCTCATCTCATCGGCAGTCACATGACGTCATTTCGAGCCGCATGAAGACATCTGGTGTCATATAATGACGTCGGCAGTAACTTCAAGTTACCTGAAGACGTTCTGAGTCACCTAAAGTCACTTGAAGTCGCCGTAAGACGCCTGGAGTCAACTGAGGTCACATGAAGACGGCTGAAGTTTTTGAAGTCACCTGAACATGTCTGAGGGCACTTGAAGACACTGGAGTCCACCAAAGTTCTCCTCAAGGCACCTGTAGATGTCATGAGTGAGCTAAAGGTACTCGAAGTAACTTACTTAAAGTCAGCTGGAGTCCCCTTGACGTCAGCCGTAGTCACCACAACACGTCAGGTGTCAACTGATAGACGTCCGGAGTCAGCTGAAGTGACGTGAATATGTCTGAAGTTTTCTGAAGTCATTTGAAGTCACCTGAAGACGTCTGGGTCATCTAAAGTCACCTGAAGTCATTGAAGTTGTCAGGAGTCACCTAATGTTAATCAACAACACATGATGCAGCTTGTCGAGATCCTCGGCAGGTGATCCAGAAGTGACCTTGCCCTCGGACACATTTATCAGTTATACACCCGGTAGCTCCCAACGCTCATTGCCATAGCATAGTATTTTTTATATTCTGCAGACTGTCGTGTTTCTGATTTTTCACTATGATGTTCTACGTTACGTCTCTTTGAGTCAAACTGTATCAGAATGCTCTTGTGCATATTCCCTATTAAACTTCTCGTATGATAATCGAAAAATGGAAAATTGACCTTCTTTGAAGATCGGCAGTTCAAATCCCCGCACAAGACGAAATTTTTCCAACACAAATTAATGTAAATTTTCTTGTTTTATCCTAATTACTTTGTTCTGAGAAGGACCCCAGTTTAATTGAAGTCTCGATACAGCCTCCTGAACAGTCTGTTCGTGCTTGCTCAGATGCAAAACTACTGGTATCAGTTTGAAATAGGGTTCAAAACATGGCTTGGGAGTGGCAGCTAACTAGGTAGTACCACCCGCTCATCGCCGAGTTTCCTTAGTCGGAGGGGAAATCCCAGACCTCTTAGTTGCACCCAGAACCTCACCCACCACGAGATTCGACCCTTACCGACACAAGTAGTCTCCGGCATGTGCGTGCTCAAACCACTAGGCTACCCAAGCACCGATCAAACACACACAAATTGGGAATTTTCTAAAGAAACGACGACGGTGTTTTGAGCTTCAAAAAATAGATCTTTCAGGAAAGGATTTGGTGCCACATTGAAAAGAATACAGACACAAGGAGAACTGCAGTTTAGACAACATACTTGTCTATAGCGTGCAAATTTGTTAGACGATCTTTCGGAAAATATGTTAGCTATGGGAGCCATGAAATCAACGCCTAGTAGCTCTCTTCGAAAGCGCATCCGAAATTGTTCCTAGTTGGGCAGATGTATGATTATTCGAAGTGGTCTAGTATAGACGTTATCGGGCAAGTGATTCGTGCTTCGCATCCCAGACGGGACAATTATAGATAATGTGGAGGTGTTGAAGTTTTTTCTAAGACATATCTCACTGATGAAGAACAGTGCAAAAATTCCTTGCTTCTGGCATCTGTATAGTCTACAGCTTGAACGTCCATGCCCAGAATGGGATTTCCTGGCTAGACATGCTATTGCAGTTCTTCTCAGCGAATGTTACCCGAGAGTCAGGAACCAACGCAAGCAATGCTCGTACAGAACCTGTTCTGGAGAATAATTATTCGCTAGGGCTTTTCAGTTACCCGTAAGAAGGATGTAACCTTAGAATGTGATAAAAGACAGCTTTCTTTTTACGCTAGATCTGTGTCAACTAAAAAACTCTTCCATTTGCAGGCAACGCTCTTTGCCGTAGCCAAATACTTTTTCTATAGTGCACTAACTCTCGCGTTTTTAAGTTTTCAGTACGTCGGGAGCCTGATGTCACCTCAAGGTACCTGAACATATATGGAGTCAAGTGAAGACGTCTGGTGTCCATATGAAATTACCTAAAGTCACCTGAAGCCACCTGAGGATGTCAGGAGTCACCTGAATTTACTCGAAGTCACTTGTAGTAGCTGGAGTCACCCTGAAGACGTCTCGAGTCACCTGAAGTCACCCGAAATCACCTCAGGAGATCTAAAGTCGCTTGAAGTCGCACAAAGATGTCTCATCTCATCGGCAGTCACATGACGTCATTTCGAGTCGCATGAAGACATTCTGGTGTCATATGATGACGTCGGCAGTAACTTCAAGTACCTGACGATGTTCTGAGTCACCTAAAGTCACTTGAAGTCGCCGTAAGACGCCTGGAGGTCAACTGAGGTCACATGAAGACGGCTGGAAGTTTTTGAAGTCACCTGAACATGTCTGAGGGCACTTGAGGACATCTGGAGTCACCAAAGTTCTCCTCAAGGCACCTGTAGATGTCATGAGTGAGCTAAAGGTACTCGAAGTAACTTACTTAAAGTCAGCTGGAGTCCCTTGACGTCAGCCGTAGTCACCACAACACGTCAGGTGTCAACTGATAGACGTCCGGAGTCAGCTGAAGTAACGTGAATATGTCTGAAGTTTTCTGAAGTCATTTGAAGTCACCTGAAGACGTCTGGGTCATCTAAAGTCACCTGAAGTCATTGAAGTTGTCAGGAGTCACCTAATGTTAATCAACAACACATGAATGCAGCTTGTCGAGATCCTCGCAGGTGATCCAGAAGTGACCTTGCCCTCGGACACATTTTTCAGTTATACACCCGGTAGCTCCCAACGCTCATTGCCATAGCATAGTATTTTTTATATTCTGCTGACTGTCGTGTTTCTGATTTTCACTATGATGTTCTACGTTACGTCTCTTTGAGTCAAACTGTATCAGAATGCTCTTGTGCATATCCCTATTAAACTTCTCGTATGATAATCGAAAAATGGAAAATTGACCTTCTTTGAAGATCGGCAGTTCAAATCCCGCACAAGACGAAATTTTTTCCAACACAAATTAATGTAAATTTTCTTGTTTTATCCTAATTACTTTGTTCTGAGAAGGACCCCAGTTTAATTGAAGTCTCGATACAGCCTCCTGAACAGTCTGTTCGTGCTTGCTCAGATGCAAAACTACTGGTATCAGTTTGAAATAGGGTTCAAAACATGGCTTGGGAGTGGCAGCTAACTAGGTAGTACCACCGCTCATCGCCGAGTTTCCTTAGTCGGAGGGGAAATCCCAGACCTCTTAGTTGCACCCAGAACCTCACCCACCACGAGATCTCGACCCTTACCGACACAAGTAGTCTCCGGCATGTGCGTGCCTCAAACCACTAGGCTACCCAAGCACCGGTCAAACACACACAAATTGGGAATTTTCTGAAAGAAACGACGACGGTGTTTTGAGCTTCAAAAATAGATCTTTTCAGGAAAGGATTTGGTGCCACATTGAAAAGAATACAGACACAAGGAGAACTGCAGGTTAGACAACATACTGTCTATAGCGTGCAAATTGTTAGACGATCTTTCGGAAAATATGTTAGCTATGGGAGCCATGAAATCAACGCCTAGTAGCTCTCTCGAAAGGCGCATCCGAAATTGCTCCTAGTTGGGCAGATGTATGATTATTCGAAGTGGTCTACTATAGACGTTATCGGGCAAGTGATTCGTGCTTCGCATCCCAGACGGGACAATTATAGATAATGTGGAGGTGTTGAAGTTTTTTCTAAGACATATCTCACTGATGAAGAAACATGCAAAAATTCCTTGCTTCTGGCATCTGTATAGTCTACAGCTTGAACGTCCATGCCCAGAATGGGATTTCCTGGCTAGACATGCTATTGCAGTTCTTCTCAGCGAATGTTACCCGAGAGTCAGGAACCAACGCAAGCAATGCTCGTACAGAACCTGTTCTGGAGAATAATTATTCGCTAGGGCTTTTCAGTTACCCGTAAGAAAGGATGTAACCTTAGAATGTGATAAAGGACAGCTTTCTTTTTACGCTAGATCTGTGTCAACTAAAAAACTCTTCCAATTGCAGGAAAACGCTCTTTGCCGTAGCCAAATACTTTTTCTTAGTGCACTATCTCTCGCGTTTTAAGTTTCAGTACGTCGGGAGCCTGATGTCACCTCAAGGTACCTGACATATATGGAGTCAAGTGAAGACGTCTGGTGTCATATGAAATTACCTAAAGTCACCTGAAGCCACCTGAGGATGTCAGGAGTCACCTGAATTTACTCGAAGTCACTTGTAGTGAGCTGGAGTCACCCTGAAGACGTCTCGAGTCACCGAAGTCACCCGAAATCACCTCAGGAGATCTAAAGTCACTTGAAGTCGCACAAAGATGTCTCATCTCATCGGCAGTCACATGACGTCATTTCGAGTCGCATGAAGGACATCTGGTGTCATATGATGACGTCGGCAGTAACTTCAAGTTACCTGAAGACGTTCTGAGTCACCTAAAGTCACTTGAAGTCGCCGTAAGAGACTCCTGGAGTCAACTGAGGGTCACATGAAGACGGCTGAAGTTTTTGAAGTCACCTGAACATGTCTGAGGGCACTTGAAGACATCTGGAGTCACCAAAGTTCTCCTCAAGGCCGCTGTAGATGTCATGAGTGAGCTAAAGGTACTCGAAGTAACTTACTTAAAGTCAGCTTGGAGTCCCTTGACGTCGGCCGTAGTCACCACAACACGTCAGGTGTCAACTGATAGACGTCCGGAGTCAGCTGATGTAACGTGTATATGTCTGGAGTCTCTGAAGTCATTTGAAGTCACCGAAGACGTCATTGAAGTTGTCAAGTGATCACCTAATGTTAATCAACAACACAGATGCAGCTTGTCGAGATCCTCGGCAGGTGATCCAGAAGTGACCTTGCCTCGGACACATTTTTCAGTTATACACCCGGTAGCTCCCAACGCTCATTGCCATAGCATAGTATTTTTATAATTCTGCTGACTGTCGTGTTTCTGATTTTTCACTATGATGTTCTAAGTTATGTCTCTTTGAGTCAAACTGTATCAGAATGCAC